>NC_062519.1:2327758-2367758 GCF_022655615.1 Tachysurus fulvidraco | reverse complement strand
AGCTGCAGATCTCGTGTGAACACCTTGAAATATACATCAATGTACCTCTTTTGGGGGTCATAGTGGCTTAGTGGTTAGCACGTCTGCCTCACACCTCCAGGGTTGGGGGTTCGATTCCCGCCTCCACCTTGTGTGTGTGGAGTTTGCATGTTCTCCCCGTGCCTCGGGGTTTCCTCCGGGTACTCCGGTTTCCTCCCCCGGTCCAAAGACATGCATGGTAGGTTGATTGGCATCTCTGGGAAATTGTCCGTAGTGTGTGTGTGTGTGTGAGTGAATGAGAGTGTGTGTGTGCCCTGTGATGGGTTGGCACTCCGTCCAGGGTGTATCCTGCCTCGATGCCCGATGACGCCTGAGATAGGCACAGGCTCCCCGTGACCCGAGAAGTTCGGATAATAGTTCGGTAGATAATGAATGAATGTATAAATGTACCTCTTTCCCATCAGGCACCTGGTGCTGCGGAGTTAGAATACTATTACGATCGGAAGGTGCCAGAGGAGGAGACGGTTCTCAAGACATGTAGGGAGACCCGGAAAACTTTCCTCCCACGCGTCGGCTGGAGCAGAGACGTGAAAACATTAATACAAAGAAGTTTTAGGTTGTTAAACGGCGGAGAATCTTGAGATCATCAAAGTTTGCAGTGGTGTAATAGAACCATTACGGTGATTAGCGGGAGAACGAGCCAGACGACGCGACAGAGATGTTTTACTCCTCACAGGGGTTGTTTTTCACCTAAAACAACTGTCCTGGATTCTAATTGGCCAGAATTCTTTTGAGTCTCCAGTGTCAGCGCTATGGAACAGTCAAAAGGTTTACGTTTTACAACACTGTCAGGGCAAAAGAGGGCTTTTTTTTGTATTATTAGCTTTAAAAGATAAATAAAACAGAAGATAGATGCTGCTGGTTTGGGAACGACATAAGACACATGTTTTGTAGTTGCTATAATTTAAGTGATCATAAGAACCTAATATTCTCGATCACAGTCTACAAAACTGACCGCGAATCATTACTCTCGTCTCGTTCCATGTGAAATCGGTGAGTCCGCTGCTTTCCGTTCTCTCTATGCAGCAGAGGCAGTTAGGTATATCGTGTGAATAGGAGTCGATAGGCGTATTTCCTCCGAGTCTTCTTGCGTGTGAAAGAACTAGTTTGATTACTCATTTGAAAGGGATTGGAGCCAGATTGCTGCGGTCCCCAAAGCTATTCATATCCCCCATCGTACGGTCGATGCAGCCCCAGGCCGGCTTAATGTGCTCTAAGCAATACCAATTACTCATACACTGTCAATTTAGGTAATTTATTGCCGTAATTCTGCCCTCATATGAATTGTGGCAGTTCAGAGTTTGTAAATACTTTGAAGTTAATTGAGGGCATCAGTTCCTGGGAGAGCGAGCAAGGTGTGTACGAGAGATTGTGCATGCTTTGCCAATTAGCATCGCTCCCACCCCCTGCCCGCAATCTCCAAACAACTCGCAGCACTTAGAGCTTTTACTTCCCAAAGCTTGTTCCAGGCTCTTTCCCCGGAACGTCACGCGTGTTTACGGAGATGTCATCGAGTCGGATGCTCTCGCTTCCTGCCGATGCGCACTTCGTGTCAGGTGAGCCTCGGATGGCTTTTACGATAACTACTTTATACAGACCTTCCAAATACTTTGCTGGACCGAGGAGGTTTTTTTTTTTTCACACTCTCTATTAAGTAACAACCTTGACCTATCGTTGTCGTCTTTCCTTTTCAATTTCCATTTGCTTTTGTCTTCTTTGACTGCCTCCTCCTCCGCCTCTTTCCCCACTCGTTATGTTCGCTCTTTCATCTCTTCAGAGAACCACTCTCTCCCTCCCTTCTTCTCTCTCTTTTCACTCATGTTCACGTCTCTCTCTCTCTCTCTCTCTCTCTCTCTCTCTCTCTCTCTCTTTCCCTCTCTCTCCCTCTCTCTCTCTCCACCCCAGAACCCAGACATCGTTCTGGTCCACTACCTTAACGTCCCGGCCATAGAGGACTGTGGGAAGCCATGCGGGCCAATCCTGTGCTCCATCAACACAGACAAGAAGGAGTGGGCCAAATGGACCAAGGAGGAGCTCATCAGCCAGCTCAAGCCCATGTGTGAGTATTTATGATATCCTAGAGGATGTAAATATGCCCACGTTCAGCCCGTTCCTATTTCTCCTCTCTTCATTAAGCTCTTAAAAAAAAAAATACAAAATAATACACTGCGTCAGTTTCATGGTAATTATAACACAATTAAAGCCATCCATTCTGCTGGAATGAATATTAAGCTTGTAAATCATATGCATCAGGGTTATAGATGTGAGGGATTTTTTTTCCCCAGCGGTCCATCAAATCTCCCAAATTGGAGACAGCAGGTTGCCAAAAGCCTGACAAACTGAAGCTCGCTCCTGAGTAGTTCTGACACGGCCGTGCGTATGACCTTATATAAGTCCGTACTGAGGATCGACTCACTCAGCACATTGACAGGTAGCTGTCATTTTCAGCATAAAGCCTCAAAGAGAAGGACATCCTCATACCCAGATAAAAAACTTTTAAAAGTCAGACCACGGCTTGCATCTCGTGCCGGTTTCTCAGCCCCTTCATTACGCAGTCTGTAAAAGCGTCTGTATATTTGAGTGACTTTTAAATCTCAACACACTTCACTGCGTCATTAACTTCATGATGTGATGTGGCAATGAGGAAAGGGCAAGCAAACACCGCTCACATCCAAATCTCTTTGACTGACCTTCCGGCACAAATGAGCCTTTTCATGCTACGATACTGCCATCTAGTGCTGACACAGCGGTACTACAAATTTCTTTTCTTTTTTTTTCGCTCCAGAGGATCTGCTGACTCTTCTCCCTTCACTCCCCAAGTCATGAATTTTAAATGAGTCTGTTATGCACTAGATTCTCAGGTTAAATACCCCCTCCCGTTCCTCCCCCTTTACCCTATCACCCCTCCTTTTCACAGTCCTTGTTTGGTTAGCGTACATTTGCTTGCTTTACAATTTAAACTTCTTTAGTAGCTATTGATTGGTAGTCATGTCTGTTTTCGCTCCAGCAGATTAAAAAGGATGCTCGTAATTGATGAGGTGCACGCCTGTGCTGCGGAATTCAGATTAAGGAGCAGAAGCGATAGCTTTATAGCGTTTGCTCCGTGTTAGCTCTTGTTCCGCTCCACTACCAATCCCATCATGGCACGCTCAGCACATGAACAGCGTGGCTATGCTCTGATACTGGAGAAAAAACTAAGAAGCCAAGCTACACAGAGCTGTAGGAGATGTCAGGCACACGGCGTCGCCCTCGGCTCACGATCGCTAGATGTGACGCCGGCCGAGAATACGGTCCAGTAAAAGAAAAGAAGACCACAAAGATTTATGAGCATCATTTACAATCCTATAATATTCAAAAGAACACAACAATGCTGAGAAAGGAAATGAATCAAGCAGAGTTACTGCTACCTCCACAAAGACAAATCGCATCCTATGGCAGCACATCACAATTTTTAACCATTTGTAGTTACAATTCATGTTATGGAGCAGTCACGAAACAAGTTCCTGTTCTCACCGAGGTCATAGCAGCGATAAACGATCCTTTAACAATGGGGGAAAGAGACGTCGCTCGTCACATAAACGTCTCCTTACAGAAAAAGTCACCATATCGACAATTACATGTTTTTTCTGTTTTGTTTATTCCTCTCTGAACGAGCTGTTGCTATAGAAACAATAGTATTTGATGCCTCTTTTCCACCGGAAAGAACCAGGTGCTGGTTCAGAGCTAGCACTGGTGCTGGTTCAAAGTTGGTTCCACTGGCGAACCTTCTAAGAACCGGTTTGCCTTTCCACCGGCTAGACAGCATCACAGCGCCGAGTGTGACGTCACTGTATACGTGTCACATGTCCCAGCAACGTTAGCGCAGCAGCGACAAACAAACACAAACACAACAACAATGGCGGATGTAGCTTTACTGTTAATGCTCATGGCTTCGCGAACCTACATCGGCATCCAAACGCGGCGAATAAAACGTGTACGTGCGGCTCCGTGTAATCTGTATAAACGGAGGTTGTAATCGATAAAGTACATAACGTTATTTTATCATTAACACAGAAAAAAAATTAGCCTTAGCATGTAGCTACCTACTATCATGTGTGCTGATAATGTATCATATCGCGGTAAAGTAAAAGTGTATTAAACATCAGTATACTTAAGGTACATTATCACATACGCTAACAGTAGCCCCGCCCACAGCCCCGCCCAAATCAGCCCCGCCCCGCCCACAGCTCCTGACGCAAGCGGTTCTTAAGTCTAGACCAGCAAAGTTTTGGTGCTACTTAAGAACCACTTTTACTGGTGGTTCCTCGAACTGCCTCGGTGGAAAAGGGGCATTTGAACGAGTGCATTAATAGAAACCTGCGCTACCGTCAAAGCTGCTGTTAGGGGAAATTCTGACCAATTCAGTAAGCATTGTGTAATGTAATGTAATGTAAAGTGCCATATTATTACATGATTGGTTCGTCTGAGGAGAATAATAATGTGTGGCCATAAAATACGAAGTGCACTCATTTTTTTCTGTTCTTTTATATTTTTATAAGTGTTTTTTTTTAAGCAAGGCAATTCATTCTGAATGTATTTAACATCCTGGTTTTCATTTACAGATCATTTAGATTTAGATGTAAAAGGGATATAGATGATGGATTCATCCAGCGTCCAGCTGTTTGTGTGAAACCACTTGTGATTAATGTGTAATAAAACTCTATAACAGCGAGTTTATTCTCTGTTTAGACTCAAAGACCAAACTTCAAACTATAAAACGAACACAAAATAAATGGAAATATATTTTTATAATAAAATTCCAGATAGTACTTTCTCATACTAAAGTCACTATAGACATCCTTTACCTCAAACAATGTCCAATAAGAACCGATAAATAATAAAGTTATCAATCTGTTACCCAGGATCGTGTTGAGTTGATATTTGCAAAAATAAAAAAATAATTTATTCAGATAGATTTTTGTTCATTTTTATACTTTCTATTTTAATATATGTTTACGTTATTTGCAATGAGAGAATTTTGTGACGTCGTTTCACTGAATAAAAAGCTCTGGTTTTTGGTGTCTTTTTTTTTTGTATTTTTTTCTTCTGTTTCTTTCAGTTTATTTTATATTCTGATTACATTTGGTTTCTATAAACGGGTTTTAAAGGTATTACAGAGTTATACCTGAGCTCATCATACACACGGGCACGTCACCTCAGCCATGTCAGTACTCTGTGCGGTCAGGGAGCGTGAGGCTGTCTCTCCCTTGCAGTGCCAGTAGAGGGAGCTGGTGAGGTGGTGGGCGCCGATGCGCCGCCTGCTGGTCTGTGTGGCTGTCTGGCTGACGTCTCTGTCTCCTCCTCTCTTCCGGCAGTTCATGGCATCAAGTGGACTTGCAGCAACGGGAACAGCAGCACCGGCTTCTCGGCTGAGCAGCTGGTGCAGCAGATCCTGGACAGCCACCAGACCAAGCCACCTCCCCGGACTCACAACTGCCTCTGCACTGGGACACTGGGTAAGAAAAGACAGGGAAGGCATGACTGCAAAGATTTATACTGGGCTGATCAGAGAAATCATGTAATATCAAACAGTAGACCTTCTTATACAATTGTCATCAAACGAAGTGATGTAAAGTGTAGACCCTGGATCAAAGACAAGTGTCTGGATGCAGACAGACTGTCTGAAGGGGATTGATTCTGAGCTGAGTACACAGGAGGGTGTTGTTTCTGTGTGCTGAATCCACCCTAAAGCTTCTTTCAGCACTGAATTTCATAGAAGTTACATCATATTGCCATACTGCGTTTAAAAGAAATCAGAAGGAGTTGTATTTCTTTAAACAGTAAAATGTTCAGACTAGATTTGTAATATCTGTGTAATGTTTGTCTAGGGTATATGATGAGTATAAAAATCATTTTCAATAAAACCTGAATGGTCTTATGATTATTTTCCTAAAGTAATTATGTTTAATTTTTTTTAGACTTACGCTTAAATGAAACCATCATTTTATTATTATGTAAAACACACAATAAGATTCGGGATTATTTTATTTGAATGGCACACAGTATTGAATTGATTGAGATGCTATTTATTTTATATGAATTTTATTGTTTGCATATATGTAGTATTTGTTGCTATTCTATAGAATGCAAAAGGAATTTAGTTCTGTGTCTTGCAGTATAGATATTTGACACTAGATGGCAGCCTTGTTGTACATATGAAATTTTTCCTCTCGTCCCACTGCAGGGAGGAAAAATAGATTATGCTAGTTAATACATCTAGGTGTATTTATAGAGGTGAGCTTTACGTGCCACTAAAACAACAAAACTGCATTACCGATCGAAAGTGACTCGTATTTTCTCTACCTTTCATCACTATTCTCAGCAATGAAGTGAAAGTATAGTTTATGCAGGTCAGTTCTAAATATAAGCAGTATAAGCAGTCGCTCGAGGCCCCCGAACCATCAGAAAGCCCCATAAGGATGCAGGATATATTATGTAGAACAGGACTTAGAGCCCTCAAAGATTCAGCACCGGTGTTAATATTGTTATATAAACTAAAACCCTTATGTACATGTCTGATTATTGCGTCTGTTCAAATGTCCACAGGTGCTGGTAGCAGTCTGCACCACAAGTGTAACAGTGCCAAACACCGCATCATCTCCCCGAAGGTGGACCCACGCTCTGGAGGTGCTTACAGCAGTACTCACTCTGAAGTCCAGAACAGTGATGTGTCTGAGGGCAAGACCGAGCACACCCATGGAGCAGGCAAAAACGGCAGGGCGACAGGCGACACGCCAGGTGGATCAACGGTACGAGAAAAGAGGAACAGCAAAGGACAGAAACCGGCTCTACTTCATCAGAATAGTATGGAGGTGTCCTCCAGCAATCAGGTTGAGGTACCAGACACCACCCAGTGCTCTCCTGTCTCCATCAGCAGTGGGCTAAACTCTGATCCAGATATGGCCGACAGCCCAGTAGTGACGGGGATGAGCCACGTGGCCTCCGTCATGAGCAGCCTCTCGCAGTCCGCCACGGTCTTCATGTCAGAAGTCACCGGTGATCCTGTCTACAGCATGTCTCCCACTGGAGATCCTAACACTCACCTCCTAGGCCCTGACACGGCCTCAAGCAGCTTGGTGCTGGCAGTTGCTGCTGACAGTCACAAATTTGCTTTTCCTGGGTCTGTGGGTGTGGGTTTAGGAGATGTAGGTTCTACAGAGAGGTTGGCTATGCTTTCTGCAGCTAGCATGTCAGAAGAGCTTGTCCTCTCGAGCAACCTGGAGTCTGGGAGCATCAAGCTGCCTGAAACTACCATGAACTTTGATCCGGACTGCTTTCTCAACAACCCCAAACAGGGCCAGACATATGGAGGAAATGGGCTGAAGGCAGAGGTCAGCAATGCCAGCAGTTGCAGCAACAGAGGAGTTTGCTGTTCACCTCCTCTCACCGACAATGGTTATGGCTTCAATGCCGCACTGGTCAAGAATATAAAGACAGAGGACACGTCATTTGAGCAACAGTTGGCCAAAGAAGGTGGATACCAAGTCGGCGAGGTGGTCAGTGGTACAGCTAGCCTGTCCAGCTCCTCTGGCAGTGGCTCTACCCAAAGTTCCCTAGCTCTAACCCCAACTAGCTCATTGCTCCCATCTGGGGGTGGTCTGAGCCCTAGCACCACACTGGAGCAGATGGATTTCAGCGCCATTGATGCCAAGCAGGACTTTTCTTCAACCATGATGTCTGCCACAAGCTATGGTCAAGCTATACCCAGCCCTCAGTTGGCTCACCAGAGCCACTCTCCCAGCTTCTTCCTTCAGAGCTCACCACAGTCCACCCAGACACAAACCCACCAGAACACTAGCACTTCTGCTCAGAACTCGCATGACTCCTCTGCTTTTATGGGTTTGTCTGTAGTCAAAACAGATTCAACAGGCACCAATGGGCATCACCATCACCACCACCACCATTCCCATCAAGGCCAGCAAACTGCGTCCAACTGCAATGGCAGCTCTCCAACTGAGAGAAATGGGCAAGGTGGCACTCTGCAACTTCTGCAGTACCAAAACCACTTCACAGGTGCCAGCAAAGAACATGAGGAGGTTGGAAGTCTAGAACAACCAACCAACTCAGAAGGACAGGATACAGGGGGGCAAGAAAAGCAGACAGAAGACTTGCTGAAGGCAGGGGATCACCTGCAACACTGTGTAGGAAATGGCTCAGATGGCAGTGGAGCTTCAGAGCACTACCTCCAACAACCAGAAAGCACCAACTTGGGAGCAGGAGGAGCTGGAAGAACAGGAACAGGTACAAATAGCGGAACACTGTGTAACGGCACCGACGGCAACAGAACGACTGGCAGTCCACATCAGCAGCTTCAGCCTCTCCTACAGGGAGCAGGTCTTGTCCAGGGACTGTTTAACAACATAGCAGCCCATCAGGCTCTAGCCACAAGTGGAGCCAATGGAGGAGGAACCATGGAGATTAGCCTAGACCACTTTGATGTTTCTTTTGGAAATCAGTTTTCAGACCTCATCAACGATTTCATTTCAGTAGAAGGAGGAAATAGCGCAGCAATCGGAGGACAAACGGGCAACACACTCTACAGCCATCAGATAATGGCTCACTCAGGCACAGAAAGGCAAGTGTCATCTGGAGGAAACACTCAACAGGTCACTGAAGAAGGACCTGCTCATGGAGCTACAGGATACAACTCTGCAGAACTCTGCCTCCAGCCCTGTTGCAGCCCACAGTCAGCCCAGCCCGGGGCTCTGGGAACAGACACCGGGCAGTTGGCATACATGCAAGTAGAGGAGGTAGTTTCTGCAGCTGTGGCTCATGGGACCATAGGGATGCTTCAGAACACAGGGAGACTGTTTGTGGTGACAGACTATTCACCAGAGTGGTCTTACCCAGAGGTGAGTAAGTCACTGTGTCTGGGATTTGTCGTGTAATGTTTGTTGTGCTGCTAACATGGTCACATGGTGTTAAATTGCCACCTCACAGCTCCAGAGTCCCTGGTTTGATTTCAGAGCTCGAGTTACTCACCCAGCAGAGTTTCACATGTTCTCAACGTGCCTGTCTGGGTTCTTTCGGTTTCTTCGGTTTTTCCCCAAATCAAAAGACATGCTGCATTGCACTGCTCTAAAACAGGCTCTATTCTCACATCACACCCAGTATTCCCAGCATAGGCTCCGGCATACTGCGACTGTGACCAGGAAATATAAGTGAAATGAAAATGAATGAGTTAGTATTTGTGGTGCACAAGATATATGTACCGGTTGGCAGGTTGTTGTGTTGTACAACAGCCACTAGATGGCAGCACCTACACAGAAATCAAGAAAATGAGACAAAGAAATACTAACGTTTCCCTTAGTTTATATAAACTGTTAATCATACCAGTGCTGTAACGGGGTAAAATGCTATTATGCAGATTGCTAAACACATGCGAATATAAGAGTTAGATAAAATTCATTGTACGTAAGCGATTTCAAACTCCACTGACATTTTATGACCCAGATATATTCAATAGTCATTGCTCTGTGTTTGCCCCATTTCTCTGAACATTGTGATGGAAACAGTGGATGGAGAGTAAGAAGATTGTTTGCATGTTGCAGGGTGGAGTGAAGGTTTTAATCACAGGACCATGGCAAGAGGCCAGCAGTGACTACACTTGTCTGTTTGATCAGATCACGGTTCCTGCTTCGCTAATACAGCCTGGAGTGTTGCGATGTTACTGCCCAGGTAGGAGCCCAGACTAGGACATGAATGCATATAACTACAACCATGAACCATTCTGTATTCATGATCCTTTTGGACGGATTTTTGCCATAGCAAAAATCGGCAACATATTTCCAAGTATTATTAAGTTGTTCTAGAAAAGTCCAAAAAATCCATTTTACACAAAGGGGAGAGATAAAGGTACCCTGGTACAGGTGGTACCCTGACTGGTACCTGGTATGAACCGTTATAGTCTGCATCCTAATGTAATGACATATTTTACATGATATTATAATGAAATATTAAAGTAAACCCAGTATATATAACACCATTTATTTAAAAATAACATTACATTACATGGCTAAATGTATGTACACACTGACCGTCACACTCAAATATGGTTCTTCTCCAAACTGTCACAAGTAGTCTGAAGTATACACAGTGTTCCAGCACGACAAAGAACAAAGCGGCTCCATGACGACACGGTGTGGACGTGAAGGTCGGAGCGAAGCACTCGAGTGTCCTGCACAAAACCTCGACTCTGACTCAACATCCCGACATCAGAGTCTGATCTCACCGATGTTCTTGTAGCTGAACGAACACTAATCCACACAGACACGATCCAACGTCTACAGGAAAGCCTTAGATTAGATCAGTAAAGGGGAATAAATCTGGTGTGGGATGTTCAACAAATGTGACACATGAGTGTAATTGGTCAGGTGTGAACATACTTATAGTATATATCGAGGAAGAAAGCTGGAATAAACAATAACACTTTGAGAATAAAGTCATAGTATTTTGAGAAAAGAGTCATAATGCACTTGTTTATTGTTCATTCACAATCAATAGCCTTAAAGGTGAAAAGACAACTTTATAACTCAAAAGAGACAACTTTATAAATCATCATTGTGTTTTATTTTAACACATAGTTGTTGCTCTCAAAATATTGTGACTTTTTTTTTTTTCAAACCTTTTAGTTATTTTTTTTTTATTCAGTAAGGGACCTAAAACTGTGTCGTAGCCATAAACCTCAACTTTATCAAGTTCAAACTGTTCATTATTGCCTTACAGATTTATTTAATTATTTACTGCTTAATACTTACTTGTTGATATTTTTCAAAGGTTACTGGTAATAAATAACTTAAGCATCGGGTGAAGGAAAATAGCGGTGGCAGCTTTATAAGGGTTTGGGACGTGCTCCTAAAATCAGGTCCAGTCAATAAGGAAAATATTAATGTTCAGAAGCAAGTTGAAGCGCTAAACAGAGCGTGTGTTTCCGCCTTTAGCTCACGACACAGGCCTGGTGACCCTTCAGGTGGCAGCCAGCAGCCAGATCATCTCCAACTCGGTGGTGTTTGAATATAAAGCTCGCGCTCTTCCTGCCCTGCCCACCTCTCAGCACGACTGGCTCTCCCTGGACGGTAGGTCGCTTCATTCATTCCCTTCATCTGCTGCTTTTCACACAAAACATCTACTAATACTTGGTCAGTGTTTGTTGTTTCTGATTTTAGATCTCCCTCTGTTTTTAATGTAGTCCAGTTTAAATACATCCGTCTTTAACGCCCAAAAGTCTGTACTTATCGTCATGGCTGTTTTGTGCTTTGTGCTCAGGATCGATTAGCCGCTGCATTTGATAAGCATTTAAAGGTGTATTAGAGATGTATAAATGGAGGTGGTTTATGTTTTGTATTCTCTAATGCGATGGAGGGGGGGGGGCACGGTGGCTTAGTGGTTAGCATGTTTGAATCACACCTCCAGGGTCGGGGGTTCGTTTCCCTCCTCCGCCTTGTGTGTGTGTGTGGAGTTTGCATGTTCTCCCCGTGCCTCGGGGGTTTCCTCCGGGTACTCCGGTTTCCTCCCCCGGTCCAAAGACATGCATGGTAGGTTGATTGGCATCTCTGGAAAATAGTGTGTGTGTGTGTGTGTGTGTGTGTGTGTGTGTGTGTGTGTGTGTGTGTGTGTGTGTGTCTGAATAAGAGTGTGTGTGTGCCCTGTGATGGGTTGGCACTCCGTTCAGGGTGTATCCTGCCTCGATGCCCGATGACGCCTGAGATAGGCACAGGCTCCCCGTGACCCGAGAAGTTCGGATAAGCGGTAGTGAGTGAGTGAGTGAGTGAGTGAGTGAGTGAGTGAGTGAGTGAGTGAGTGAGTGAGTGAGTGAGTGAGTGAGTGAGTGAGTGAGTGAGTGAGTGAGTGAGTGAGTGAGTGAGTGAGTGAGTGAGTGAGTGATGCAATTGGTCAGAAGCTGTTTCATTTCCATTGTGTTCACGGGTTTATATTAATACACTCAGGGTTTATGAAACATTGATGAGAGGACTCTCCAGTGTCAGCGCTGTATATCAGTCAGAGATAAAGATATAAATGAAAATGTTCTTCCAGTTCTTTATGTATAATGTATGAAATATAAGTGGGCATTATCATTAAATATGGCTTAAATTGCATAAAAATATTGATCGAAACCATGTACTTGGTTGGTGAAATGAGGAATAAAATGCTACATAAAATTCGACATACCCCGAGTGTGGTATATAAGGAATACTTCCAGGTAGATGTTGTGGATTGGTGTTTCAGCTCTGATAGAGGTTTATAATCATAAAACTACTTTTTTTTACTTAAACCTAAGAACCAAGTGAGTTCTTTAAAATGCAGATTAAATGATGGTGGTGGTAGCTCAGTGGTTAAGGTGTTGGGCTACTGATCGGAAGGTCATGCGTTCGAACCCCAGTTCCACCAAGCTGACACTGCTGGGCCCCTGAGCAAGGCTCTTAACCCTCAGTTGTAAGTCTGCTAAATGTCGTAAATGTGTACATTAAAAATGATTGTATGTCACATCAGCAACAGTGCGTCACACCTTTAAAACGTAGGACCGGTGTTCAGTGAGAGTCGGACCTCAATCGTGTGTCCTATTGGGTCTCATAATGAAAGTTTACAGAAGGTTGTGTGAGATATATTTGTGTATGTAGGTATTTTAGGAGCAGTCTTAGATTTTGTTCTTCACCCAACCTCCGTGATCCAGCTCGTAAGTTAATTATCAAACCCTTTTGGATGTTAAATGGGTGTTAACACTGGGAAATATCATGGGTTAAACAGGTGTGTGTGTGTGTGTGTGTGTGTGTGTGTGTGTGTGTGTGTGTGTGTGTGTGTGTGTGTGTGTGTATGTGTGTGTATGTGTGTGTATGTGTGTGTGTGTGTGTGTGTATGTGTGTGTATGTGTGTGTATGTGTGTGTATGTGTGTATGTGTGTGTGTGGTTTTGACTTTTAATCTTTAACCTGATTAATGGTTTTGTTAAATCCTTGTGGGTCTGCTGTGATGTGTGTGTGATTTAAGAGGAGAAAGAAGACTTTTCTGTTCCAGATGAATAACAATAATTAGCTGTATAACACGTACTCTGTAAGCCTGTGAGAATAAAAACGCCTTCCTACATGGAACATTAACGTTAACGTGCTTCGGGTATAAGTAAGACCGTGTCCCTCATTTCTTCCACATTCCATCCCAGACATGCACAACACGAGTGTGTGTGTTAGAGGGGGGTGGGGGGGGGGGCTTGCTAAAGCACAGGATGCTGCTATGAGCAAAGCTGCAATGCAGGGGCCCGGAGAACAACCGCGTGTCTGAGTGATGGTCAGGTAACGCTGACAAAGGTGCTCTCCTGTTCACAATTCATGACAAGGAAATATATACCGTCTTCTATGTGTGTGGTATCTGTGTGTGTGTGTGTGTGTGTGTGTGTGTGTGTGTGTGTGTGTGTGTGTGTGTGTGTGTGTGTGCTAAATAGACCAGCTAAATATACAAACATATAAAGCTGCAGCGAATCGCAGCAGAGATAACGACTAAGAGAATAATATAATGCCTTATATGAGATGTTATATATGAGCTCTCGTTAACAGAGCTAGTAAGAAACAAAACACTCCGATTAAGTGTTTTTTGTGTTTCACTGTTGCAGATCAAATTCTGCTTCGAAAACAAATTCAATGCGGTCTCATGTAAAGAGTCCATCTGTTCTTCATTTGTTTTGGTTTGGTTTCCTTAATTTGCTTTGACAGAACTAACTTTAATAACCCGGGTTGGGGGATGGGGGCACGTTCGCATCACTTTCCAGGGTTGGGGGTTCGATTCCCACCTCTGCCTTGTGTGTGTGTGGAGTTCGCATGTTCTCCCCGTGCCTCGGGGGTTTCCTCCGGGTACTCCGGTTTCCTCCCCCGGTCCAAAGACATGCATGGTAGGTTGATTGGCATCTCTGGAAAATTGTCCGTAGTGTAAGTGTGTGAGTGTATGAGAGAGTGTGTGTGTGCCCTGTGACGGGTTGGCACTCCGTCCAGGGTGTATCCTGCCTCGATGCCCGATGACGCCTGAGATAGACACAGGCTCCCCGTGACCCGAGTAGTTCGGATAAGCGGTAGAAGATGAATGAATGAATGAATGAACTTAAATAAACAGAGAATCGCAGACCCCACTTTGAGAGCTGCTGGTATCAGCGGTGTCTTCATAGTATATATCGTCTTCATAACGTCCTCATCGCAGTTAAATTATGGTGGAATTCTAATTACTTCACTGCACTCACTGCCCCATTTAAATCCATAAGCTGCTTCTGTACGCTAACACTAACACCACATGCTGTGTAATCTAACATCTAGTATATGAAGCAGCTTTAGTAAAATACAGTTCAATTTTACAATGATAAAAAATTAACCACACAATATGGGCCACGTTCGAGACGTGTGAAACTCGTCCGTGTCATCAGCCATCTTGATATTGTCTATCTCGTACGGCATCGGCCCCTGCTAGCTCCGCTCTTCTTCTGCTATATAAGCAAAGCTGCAAGTGTTGAGTGCATGAAGTCTCCAACGTTGGATTTTTTTGGTGAAATAAGGAACTCTTACCGCTAGTTGAAGTGCGTTTCTTCATGTTGTAATGTTCAGTTTAAACACACGACTCACACTATTTATACTACACGGTGAAACAGAATAGTGCATAACTTTGAGATACAGAATGCACTTATAGAGTTATTATTGCACCTAGTGGTCAAAATGGGAACTGCACCAAGCCATAATACAGTGATACCTCGAGATACGAGTGCACTGACATACAATTTTTTTGAGATATGAGCTGTGATTCGACTAAATTTTTGCCTTGAGATACGAACAAATTTTTGAGATACGAGCATCCGAGCCGCCGCCGCCGCCGCCGAAAAACAAAGATCCCCAACAACCAGGTGTGAGATACGAACATCCGAGCCGTTTTTTTATTAAAACGACCGGCAGATGTTAGTGCGGAAAGAGTGACAAAAAAGGCAAGAACAAGTGAAGAGAAAAGCGATGAAGAAAATTAAGCGAAATGAATGTAAAGAAAACAGAAATTGTAGCAATTAATTTCAGTTAAGTTAAGAGAATTTCCGTTAAGCTTGTTAATTTTAGTGAAGTTTAATTAAGTTCCATTTAAGTGTAATGTAGCATTAAGAGTGTACAGTAGAGAGTAAGTGAACGAAAGTGAAAGTGTAATTCCTCCTAACTCCTCCGCCTGTTTACTCCTCCCTCAACCTCCGTGCGCATCTTCCGTTAGCTCGAGTCGTCTGATCACCGAGGTAAATAATACACTTTATAGTAAAAGCACTTTATTTTTTAACTTTCTCTTTTATTACTGTATGTTTTTATACATTATTTGTCATTTATAAATACAGGTACTGTAAATTTTTTAATATTCAAAACCCATAAACAAAACAACTGGAGTGGAATTTTGCGAGCTGGAACGGATTAATGGGATTTCAATTCATTTAAATGGGGAAAATTGCTTTGAGATACGATCAAGGTCTCGGAACGAATTAAACTCGTATCTCGAAGTATTACTGTATAGGCTTGTAGAGGCAGGAATAAGTCTGCCCCGTGCTTGGGGTGGAGCATCAGACAGTCACAATCTTGTTGTATATGAAATTATTTGAATTAAATCTCCATGATCAAATCTCCAGTGCAGAGCAGACCTCGTGTGCATAATGTACACAATTCTTTATGAAGAGAAGGAAAGGTGGCCACAAGCCTCTCCTGACTGCTGTAACCGGTATCTCCTGAGTATCTCCTGCGTACACTCATTAAAGAGCAAAACTCTGTGCTTTGTAATGAATACTTTAATTGTTTAAATAAAAATAATGGTATAAAATAGGGTTTTACCCTTACAAATAGAGTTAAGTAATAGTACAAGTATTTACATTTCATTAATATTTAATTAAAGTGTAAATACAGCAAAATAATACTTAAGTATAGTAATAAAGTACTAAAATATTTCATCTCGAGTCATTCATTAATATATAAAGATCCTCATGTTGAGAGCAGGACCATCACAACGTCCCCTGGACAGTCGGATATACCATATGATAGAATAATTAGATTTTCATGAGAATTTAATTCTGATTATGTGCATTCTCATGTCTGAGAACTTTATCTACATGTAATGTTTTAGTATTATTATTATATATTTAATGCATTTATTATTAATTCAGTATATAAATATTAAAGGTGGGGTCTCCGATGTTTGAAAACAAATGTTGACATATAAAATCACCAAAACAAACACGCCCCTAACCTAAAAGGGTCCCACCCCTGTATCGATAGCTCCGCCCACACACACATACGTAACCCGGGCGACTAACAGAAAGAAACGTGTCTTTATCATAGCTGAAGGGAAGAACAATACGATTGTAGATAAACAAACAAGCAAAAATGCCACACAAGCATAATGATGTAAAGGACAAAGGCATATATTAGTTCTGTGTAACAAAGCAAAACCAACGTTACTCACCTATCGAGAAGGAAAAAAGCGCCTCGGCGTCTTAAGTAAAGTCGGCCACATATTCACAGGTCGGAGTTTCCCGAGTCGATAACTCCTGAGCTAAACGCTGTTACTACACAAAACGCGGTTGTAGCTGCCTCTCTACATTACTACGATAGAAAAGAGGTGTTATTTGTGTAGTAACAGCGTTTAGCTCAGGAGTTATTGACTCGGGAAACTCCAACCTGTGAATATGTGGCCAACTTCCTGCTCCTTCAGTTCTCTCCAGCGCTGGAAAGCTGATCCTATATTAACACGTCCTACTTCTTGTCCTTATCGTAAGTCTTTCTTCTCTTTCTTTCTTTGTTTTTATCCTCCATGTCCATGTTAAAACCGCTTTCTGTTAATGTCACACATGCGCACCGAACACTCTCTCTGCCCATATCGACAAGACACGCCCCTTTCTGCTCGTTGGCTACACGTTAGTTTTGCTTTTGTTTTGTTTGTTGTCCCGACTCAGTTTTCTGAAGCATTTCGCAAACAACGGAGACCCCACCTTTAAATGTAGAAATATTACACAACGAGTGATCACAAGAAAATCTTCCTGAGATGAAATGAGTAAGAAACATTGGGAGGAACCAGACTCAAAAAATCTCCCATTCTCATGTGGTAGTTCACAAGCTAGATAACTTTTTCACTACTCCTAAGACGATGCACAAGTTTAGAAACCTATAGACGTTCGTACTGCGCAGTGAAAAGTTTTCTACTAAATTATCTATCGTGTAGCTAAATGAACAGAGATTAATCAGTTTAACTATACACCTGAAAGTCAAAGATTCATTTTGGTCTTAAATTCCGTAAGTGTTCACAAAGCAAGAAAAAAGCTTTTAGTCGAACCAATTGCATACTAAAGCAGAAGCGTGTTTTCTGAATTTGTATACCTTGCAGATGCATTTGATCATTCATCACTTTAGGCCTCATGAATAGGTTGTTTTCAATAGTTTTGTGTGTGTGAGTGTGTATTTAAGATGTCAGTGAAGAGTACGTAGCAACGGTGTGTAACGATTTGTGAAGTCAGTTGAAATGAATTGAAGTGAAATTTACTAAACAAAGTTTTACTTGTTAACCAGTTAAGTAAAGTTAGTTAAATGTTAGTGTTTATGAGAATAATTCTTGGTACTGTTTAAATTTTTAGAGAAATTCACTAAGACCCGAGGTGTGTTTTGCTGTGTGGAGAGTGTGTGACTTCCTTCACACTCACGTTCATTTGGAAATCAAAAAGAATTTGACCCAAAAATATCAGAAGTCAAAATGATTATTATTTGTGAAATGGTTAGTAGAGAACATTTGCACAGTGCGTTCTCACTTCTCTCCCAGCTCAACACTGTGTGAAACAAAGACTAAGGGTTGGGATTTTTAAGGGATTTTTTTTGTTGTTGCTGCTGCTGTTATTCAGGGATGTGTGTGAATCCTGTGCTGCTCCCTGCTGCCATTTAGCTTCCGAAAGCCAGACTGTAACATCAAGCGAATGCGAAATTCCTCTAAATGTCATTAGCAGGAAACACACACAGCGTTTTCGCGCATGAACCCGATAACCCGAGTGTTGCGTTCGGCGTGGACGCGTGAGAAAGCGCTCTCCTCTCCCCGCATTGTCATAATGCAGTGGGGAAAACGCGCTTATCCGCAGCGCTGCAGCTGCTCAAGCACAGGCACAAGCCAGACGAGGGGGCAGGGGTGCACAAACTACTGCCCACTGACCCCCAACGCACACACACACGCCATACAACACAACACAGGATCTAGTTTTTTTCTACAGCGCTTTGTGGTGCGTTTTTAACCGGAGCGACTCCGACAAAAGCGCAGCGCCGCATTTAGCGCCATCATGTGGATCTGAGTTTGTGCTCCGAAAAATGCTCGGAGTTCGAGTTCTACAGCAGTGTGAGGAGAAGGAGATGAGATCAGATGAGATCAGATGCGATCAGATGACATGAGAAGAGCGCAGCAATGTGATGAGAAGGAGGCTCATCTTTTGTCCGTCTTTATTCATGATTATTAATACTGTTATAAAACGGCGTAAAACGTGTAGCGAATTAAAAGTCGTGCGTCTGACGCGTCTCCTTCTCTTCAGGGGTTTTATAACCCGAATAAACAATGTATGAGTTTATTATTCATTACACATTGAATAGACCGCCGTTGGCTTCGCGCTTTTTGGGTTTAAGCGCCAACCCGAACGGATGGATATAGGAGGAGGAGGAGGAGGAGGAGGGTCTTTATCTTCCTCTCCACTCCCCTCACTTCCACTTTGTTCTATTGTTGTTGGGTCTGTTGGTGAGCTGCTCTGTGCCAAAGCGCAGGAGAGAAGCGTCTGTGAGTGACAGGAAGCAGCACGAAGCTTTCCGGTTAGTGCGAAATTATTCTTCTTATTATTATTTGTATTATTTCTTCTGTTTGTGTTTAATATTTTGTCTAGATGTGTTTTTGCGCCTGTGTGTGTTTACATGTCATCCTAACGCTAGTAAAGTTTGACAGCACTGCGTTCACGTGTATAAGTGATACAGAAATAAAACACGATGTTATTTATGCTCTTTCACGTTACATAGTAACTCGTGTCGTAATAACGTGTCATTCTTCCACACGTGAGTGCTGCTGCACGCTATGCAAGGCTAAAATACTGTACAAGTACTTGGCTGTAGATGGATAACATGCCTGCTTCTATAACTTACACAAGTTGATTCATAATATGGAGGTGAGTCAGGTTTTTTTTTTTTTTTCCCCAGATGAAGTGCATCTCATAATTCCCAAGTGTTGTAAATGCCAATCACAGCATTCGGCATACAAAACGTTTCAATTGTCATGTAGCTCTGGATGTGGCTCAGATCTGTGGAAACATATGGGAAGGAGTATCACTGTGTGTACGCTAGCATTTAGGCCTAAAGTGTCGTTACTCTGGATTTATAACCACTGATTTAAATAAATATCGTTCACTTGTTGATTTTTATTTGTCAACAAGTCAGAGTTAAACCCAGATAAAACAATTCATCCTTTTCCGAGAAGTTAAGAAGACGTGTGCGGCTCTAATCCAGCCTGGCTGTGAAAGTTTAAAGTTCCCAGTTCTTCACGATAGATCTGTACTCGAAGTTATCTGTCGAACCGTCAACGTTACGTCGATACAGCGTGCTCGTCAAGAAACGAGCTTCCGCTTTTATCACTGCTCTGAAAGAGTCTGGACCTGGATGATCCTGGAAATGTAGGAAACAGACAACGTGTTTCACCGTTCTCCTTTTTTTAATATGAATAGACAAACATGTTTCTTATAAATGTGAAAGGCAATATGAAATGTGTTTCTGGAAACTGGAGCACATTCTACACATTCATTTGGATTGGGATCTGAATTCTGATGCATTGCTTTTGTATCTGAAATGAAACCTGTCTCCACAAGGTGCCCGTGATAAACAGCATCATTACAAAACAAAAAGCACAGTGCCCGAGGAAAACAAAGCAGAAGGAAAAAAAGAAATCACATTACTCTGGTGACTCTGGCTTCAGCTCTGTTTCTCTAAGTTCACTCTCAGAAATATAACTCATCTTCCTAGTGTTCTGTTCCCAAAGCATCTTTTTATTTTACTTATTTTATTTATTTTTTTATTTTTTTTATTAGAAAGGCATTGCTGTACCTCCTCATGTCCCACATGCAGTATTTTGTTTGGAGGATGGACTCAGAGACTTAACACATTATCAGTGCTGGGATTGTGATCAGAGAGGTAACGGTATTACCCTAAATCCATTCACCTCCCACTGTACAGTATCTAAGACCACGAGCACCTGTCATGGATGTAAATCCACAACACCCACAGCATTAGGACCTGTTATCCCAGATGAACTAAATCCTCCTGAGACACAATCACTGTGCATTACAACTCCAAGTCAGATCCCCACAACACATAATCACGATACTCACACAACCCGGTCTTGTTCACTATTTATTTATTTGTTTGTTTTATTTGTAAAACATGTTTTGTGTGCAGAAGAATTTTTTTTTAACCTTTTCCTCTAGTGCTCGAGCGAATAATCTCACATGCTAGACGTGTGACTCATCTATGGATTAAATCAGTAATCAAACAGCCGGCTGCATTTTCTCAGCACGAGCAGAGCCCTGAATGCCGAGCAGCAACAAGTGTGTGAGCGCCTCGGTAGAGTTTAGGACGAAGAAATGGTGCAAGATCCCCCACTTTAGAGCATGATGCAACATCGTGATGAAACAGAGAAACTGGGCTCTGCAGCAGGGTATATTAGAGTGAAATACACAGAGAGCCTGGCAACAGCGGCTTTAGCGTCTCCATCACAAGGTGGACTAATGCAATGCACATGAGATCCGACTGACCAGCTGGACCGTACGGGCCGGTGGACTTTCTGCTCTGATCTCTGATGCAACAAACAGATAAAGAGGGTAACGCTGTGAACTTGCTGTGTTTTTTTTTTTTCTTCTCAGTATTTTGAGTGCACTTCTGAGTTGTACAATGTGTTTGTTTGCATTTGATTGACCCCCGAATGGGAACGTGACTGATTTTAGATATTTAGATATCACGTGCACTCTGTCCTAACAATTCTATCGTCTTTTTTTGTTTGTTTGTTATTTTTTTTGTTCTCTTATTTTTTTAAAGAATGTATTAACAATGCTATAAAGAGGCAAAATCCAGTGCAACTGAAACAATAAGGTCAATTATTAAGGGCGGTTTATAAAATCTGCTTTAATCGGGAATAACAAAAATGTTTATTCTTCACTTGATGCTTGATGCTAAGCTGTGATTACTGCACCTGCGACGTGGCGCCGTGTTTAAACTGATTCTGGGGGTAATATTTGTAGACCTTATAGTACAGTTCGGAGTTCGTTGCCCTTCGCCGTTTTGAGCCGTGCCACAAAGCTCACAGCGTTTAGAAGCCCGGTTGCTCTGTTTCTGCCCTCGTGTGATTCGCTGTCTCCAGGCTGTGGGAGGTGTCGTAAGAGGGAAGGGCTGAGTGTTGATTATGTCGAGGCATTGTTGTAGTGTCATTCGGTCCCTCCTCTCCCCCCCATCTCCACCTCCCCCAGCCTGTTTTTGGTGTACGTGCACCGCATTCTGAGTCACTCCGAGTGGACACAGAGAGAGAGAGAGAGAGAGAGAGAGAGAGAGAGAGAAGGGAGGGAGAGGGAACGAACAGCAGGTGGAGATGACATCATCTGCACTGCACCAACACTGCAGCACTGTTCGAACAAAGGCACGCTGTAGCCACTACCGCTAACACAGAGCTGCTCTCTCAGCCTGTTGATGGGGTGGAAATATGCAGAACACACACACACACACACACGCACACACACACGTGTTCAGATGATTATATCCATCTTGTGTTACCTTTCATTCATCCCTTCTTCAAACAATGCTTGTTTCCATGCCACACCTCCTTTTCAACCTTCTCATCAATTTTAAAAACATATCTAAATAAAAATTGATCAAGCCCAAAGCCTTGTTTTTTTTCCTGCTGGGACTGCAATAGTAATGCATCCACGCACGGTTCAGGCAGAAGTAACCTATCGATGGGTCACACAGACGTCCTCTTTAACGCAGCGCAGTTGTTAATCGATTTCACTCCTGCTCTTTCCACAGACAACCAATTCAGAATGTCGATCCTGGAGCGTCTGGAGCAGATGGAGCGCAGGATGGCCGAGATGTCCGGGCAGCAGCAACAACAAGGCAGCGGAGGAACGTCTGAAAGTGGAGCAACAGGAGGAGGAGGAGGAGGAGGAGGAGGAGAAGGACGAGGCAATGCCGACCAAACACAGGTGTGTATCGTCTCCCTGTCTTCAGTTATTCGTCCGTTTGTTACCTGGATTCATACCACGGCGCTGTTTTATTCTTGATTCTGATTGGTCAAAAGGTCACAGTTATTATTGTAAATCACAGAGGATCACCGTAATGCCTTATTACTTCTTTAATTTGTTTGTTTATTTGTTTTGATTTGCTTTTTTATTACCAAGGAGTTTACACTTTTCCATAACATGATAAGTTGCAGTCTCATACATAAGAATCATCAGACTATCGTGTTCTTGGTTATTTTTCTTTAACAGCATTGTTGTGACTGTATAGTAATACAGGCAGATTGTGTAGTAATGTATGTCGCATACCGCGTCCCCTCAGCTCTCCCCGGGTCAGAGTCAGAGTCAGGGCCAAGCTGGAAGCTCCTTTGAGAGTCGTGTGGTTGTGGTGTGCGAAAAGATGATGAACCGGGCCTGCTGGGCCAAATCCAAGCACTTAATCCACTCTAAAACTTTCCGGGGTATGACCCTGCTCCACCTGGCAGCTGCACAGGGTTACGCCAACCTCATCCAGACCCTCATCAAGTGGCGGTGAGTGTGTACTTCATCATCACACACTGGTCACAGCACTGACACATGGTGCTAATCATTGTCTTATTGTTCCACAGCACTAAGCATGCAGACAGCATCGACCTGGAGTTAGAGGTGGACCCTTTAAATGTCGATCACTTCTCCTGCACACCGCTGGTGAGTTTTTGGTGACTGTCATTTTTTTATTTTTATTTTTAAATCAAATGCTCTTATATGTTTAAATCTTGCTTGTTTTTCCCTCAAGATGTGGGCTTGTGCTTTGGGTCACATGGAGGCAGCGATAGTTTTGTATAAGTGGGACCGGCGTGCCCTGGCTATCCCCGATTCTCTCGGGCGCTTACCGCTGGCCACAGCCCGATCCAGGGGCCACACCAAGCTGGCGGAGTGTCTGGAAAATCTTCAGAGAGAAGAACAGCAGCAGCAGACTTCCGCTGCCAACATGTCTTTCTCCTCGTCTGCAGAAAGCTCCACAACGGAGGGCTGGATGAATGTTTGGGGAAGTGAGACCGCTTCTGGAATGAGAGCGAGCAACGTCGCTAACTGTGCTCCGAGCTCCAACCAAGGTAACCTATGATACTAAAGCTATGGATAAATAAAGCATGTTCACTGAGATCGCTTACACTGTAAAAACCAATAAGGGCTGGATTTAAAGTATTTTTTCACTGTGGTTTTTACATCTCTGCAGATTTGAGGAGACCCCGATCCGAATCTTCGATTTTCTACAACAGTGAAGGTCAAAGCGATGCTCCATTAACCAAGAAACACAAGCCCAATCCTGAGATCCACCAAGCAAGGCAAAGCAAGCCCGGTGCTACCCCTGTGGCTTTAGAAGAGCAGGTCCACAAGACTAAAACGTGCCCTACTAAAGCAGCCAGAGCAGGTACAATGGACAAAGAGTCAGGAAAAGGAGACAAGGCTCAGACAAAGCTGGGCTCAGCTTGCGGAGGCGGGCGATGGAGCGGCAGACAGGCAGCAGGACGCAGAGGGCAGATCGGAGGACTTGCTAAAGAAAGGCTAGCAAACAGGCTGAGGTTACGAGAAGCATCCGGTGCAGGATCAGTCTCCGAGCTTCTGGTGGGCCAAGAAGATCTGGAGAACACAGGGGACCTACAGGTTTGGAAATATATCTCAATTGACCGCAGCGTAAACGGAAAACCTCGGCCATGCCCTGTCTCATGCGCCCTTACTAATGCATTAGCGTTTCTAGAGAACTTTATAACAGTCAGAGATGAAGCTGTAATTTTTATGCTTTCCCACATCTTCAGGAGAAAGGAGCATTATTATTATTATTATTATTATTATTATTATTATTCTCTTATTTTTATGTAAGTGAGAGAAAAAATAGAGACTGGTAACTTGCATAAGTTTTTTTTTACACAACATTAAATGTTTTTTTCTTGTATAAAATCCAAATGAAACATCTACAGAACACGCTTCAGTGTGACAGAAGTATCGTCATCGCACCACCCCATCGCTGATTATTTGCCGGTAGCCGAACGACACCCGAGTGTTTCGTTCTTTAGATATCACATCCCTGGTATATTAGTGATAGATCTGATGTGGTGATTTTCTGACCTAACAACTAAATTCCTCCACGTTTTAGTTGAATATGATGACTCTGGCCGAGCACATCATCGAAGCAACACCCGATCGCATCAAGAGTGAAAACTTCGAGGCCACAGAGTCGGCACCTCTGGATAGTGTTGAGGTCAACAGCACTATGAGCTGGTTAGCTACTTACCTTGGAGATGCAGAAAGGTACTACAGTACACTCTTATTGTGTATCTGCTGTCAATTATACGTAATGCGTTTGATTTTAAATTAAATTTATGTTTTCAGGTTCTTATACAGCAAGCCGCTGGCGTGCTCCACGGGACTGGGCGTCGGCCATACCGGCAACCACCCGGAATCCGAAGGCCCTTTCGGGAAACTCGGACTTCCGTCTCCGGCAGACTGGAACGCGTTCCTTAACGTCTCTCACAGCAAAAAAGAGCGTGATTTAACCCAGCTGGCCCTGTCCGACCACGAGCAGAGAGAGTTGTATGAGGCAGCACGCCAAGTCCAGAGCACCTTCCGCAAGTATAAGGTATGGCTCATCCGGATCCAGGGACATCTCTGTATCACTGCTCATGTAGGCTGTCATGGTGTTTTCTCCCTTTTTTTGGTGTTCATTGTGGCCTGGTTTCAGTCATTGTGCTGTATCATGTGGTGTCGTGAAGGTAAACCCGAGATATAAAGCAGATCTCTCAGGTTCTTCGGGTTTAAAGGTGACAAGTCGGTTTGTGTTTGGATTTGTGCTTAAGAAGCGTTGCAGTTAAGCATGAGGAGTCTTGCTTGAGCTAAGCATGGCCTGGCTACAGTAAATGACTGCATTGCTCTCTTTATATATACCTATAATGCAGTTTGTTTTATGTGTGTCCCATTCCCAAGTCTGTCTATAACATACTGCCTTTACATCTCCAGAGGTTGTCACAGAGTTTCAGGTACTTTGACAGTCTAAGCGGACTTTCCAGCCAGACGAACAAGTGGAAGCTTATGCCATCTCCGTGGTCATGCACTCGCAGGCCCGCTGCGAATACTAACCTGTCCCCTCTCCTGTCCTCTCTTCCTCTCTTTGCCTTTTCCCTTACTCCCTCCCTCCTGCAGGGGCGTCCACTCAGAGAGCAGCAGGAACTGGCAGCTGCTGTTATTCAGCGCTGTTATAAAAAGTACAAGCAGGTAAGAGCACAGTATAGGAGATATTACCCTGTATACCACCTGAGTCTAGTCATTGTCACCATCATGTTTGGTATTCCTTCATCTCCTTCCTTTTTCTTCCACAAGCTGACATGGATAGCCTTGAAGGTAATATGGTCGTTCATCACGGTACATACACGCGTAAGATCGGTACGTTCCGACGTTCACGCTCTCGTTTGTTCCCTCGGCAGTATGCACTTTATAAGAAGATGACGCTGGCCGCCATCCTAATCCAGAGTAAATTTCGCAGCTACTATGAGCAAAAGAAGTTCCAGCAAAGTCGTCGGGCAGCCATGCTGATCCAGCAATACTACCGCAGCTACAAGGAGCTGGGCCGACCCAACTCGCACTCTCACGCCGCTGCAGCTGCAGCCCTAGTGCAGCACAAACTCAGGTACGAACACGCCGAGCATCACAAACAGAAACACGTATCATCTTAGCAAGCAGAGACCGTGAGTCAATGGCATTCGCCAAATTCCAAGGGTTTCCTTACCACGACGTAAAGTGGGCGTGTTTCCGGAGGTCTTCGAAAGACACCCTCTTTCAAAAAAAACCCAGCATACTACGAAGGACAAAACAATCATACAGGTAGATTTATTTAGAAAACAAATAAACAACCAAAAACTAGGGTTAGGGTTAGGGTTAGATTATCAAATAGGCCCCGCCTACCCTATGACCCAATATCTGTTATGCTGATCTGAAGTCCCTGGAAATAAGTACATCCCATGAGTCAATACTTGAGCGAGATGTGAATGAGACTTGCTTTCTGGGTGAGAAAGGCATATCGCCGTGATGCTAGCCAATCACGTCCACCATTTGGGCTGAAGTATGCAGAAAGGTGGAAGACACTTTCCTCCAAGTGTGTTATGTTACCCTGTGATGCAGCACGAGCAGCTCACTATCACATAAAGCACTTCACCCTACATCTCATGATAGTGTGGAGCTGACCGGTGGGTGGAAACCGGCCAAGAATTACTTAGAGAGAAAAACAGGAAAGAAGAAATACTGTGCCTCAGAGTGCGATTTTATCAACAAAAATCATTGTTGATTCATTTCCTGTAACAGCGCAGCACAGTGTGTCGTAGAAGCAACTCCGAGGTTCTCGACACCTGACTAGCGGTGTATATCACATGACGTATTACGATACATCCAGCATTACGTCTCTGTTTTTTTTTTTCTTAAAGATGTTAACATGAAAAGAAAACAAGGCTTTTATCGTGCGGTTCGTGAGTACGTGACCCTTTAACGCTCTGTTCCAGAAGCGGTCTGCTCACCAAGAGGCAGGACCAAGCCGCCAGAAAAATAATGCGATTTCTAATCCGATGTCGCCACAGGTAAGTCTCAGCGCCTGTTAATCTCCTCACGAATCACCACAACGCCACTGACTTCTTCTTACTGTTAACGTTAGTCTTAATCTTCAACTCCGTCTGATGTTATTTATAAAGACTTTCATTCTAAATCTGAAAATAAATTGTCATTATTGCTGAAGCTCCTGATAATATCCGAGAGAAATGTTACAGTAATTCACTCATGGATCACCTGCACCCCGTTTTATGGCCCCTCTCCCACCCCCCCACACCCCACCCGACCCTCAGTATGTGCTAATAGCTATGTGGTGTTGTTTTGCTGTTTACGCAAAGCCCCTTGATGGACCATAGACTGTTCAAACGGGTGAGTGCAGCCTCGGCCAATCAGCCTGCCCCCCCCCCCCCCACGTCCTGTTTTATCCAACCCTCTCTGCTCCTTCATCATGCTCTTTGTTTTCCTAAATTCTCAACTCTTCCTGCCCTTTATCACTTTCTCTCTTTCTCTCTCTTTTTCCATCTCTTTATCTCTTTCGCTTCGTGCCTGTTTGCATGATGGCCCACTTGGAGCCTCAGTGGATTTGAACCTCTGAATGAGAGAGAGGGGACGATCGTCGTAACGAACGATCCGATGACAGAAATTCACAGCAAACGTTAACCAAATCCCCCCATCACTCGATTCCTTCCTCCTCCATCTCTCTTGTCATGAGGATGCTTTCTGAGAGGACTGATGGACTGCTGGATAGTGTGGATGGCATTGCATGCTGGCCAGAGGAGGCCTTGCTTCGTACGAGGCATGCTGTAAATGACATCACTTCCTTTAAGGAAGGGTTTAGCTCTTGAATGCCTGGCTGCCTGTTTCTTATACTGTTCTACTACTTGCCTTGGGTTTATTTAAAAAAAAAAAAAAAGAAAACGCTTCACCGAGGGGGCGGGGCTGCGATCTTCAGCAGTTTTTCTGATTCTCAGTGTGTTTTTATCCAACAGAATGTTTGCAGTAATACAGAGATGACTTCATTTATGTTGTTTATTAACATTTTGTCTTCTTAACTCTCCTGTTCTCATGTAAACTGTGTGACACGATGTATTGTGCATGTGTAGAATAAGTTACTAACCACATCAGCACTGAAAAGGCTTTTCTTTTAGCTGTCAAGTCATTGTTAATTTTTATTCTGAATTTTTTTTCGAAGGTTTTGCATGTAGAGTTTTGATCACGTCAGATTGTGTTGTGTTTTTTTGTTTTGTTTTTTTAATTGTCTGAACTTTCTGGGAGACTCGAGGTGGGACGTTGTTTCGTCAAAATGATCTGAAAGGGTTTCGTGTCCGTTTCATGTGGGATATTTCTGTAGATCAGTACTAGGGTTGGTTTACTCCAGTATTGTACAGTATCCTGCTTTCCCTGATCTAAAACACACACACACACACACACACACACACGATATAGTATTTGTACAGGAACCCAGCACAATATATCAGTACAGTGACCAGGAGGCCAGAAGGAACCCTGTAGTACATGGAATCATTTCTATGACGCTAATGAATTAATATTACTAGTTATATTAGCGTTAGAATAATAAACGTGTCATGCCGTTATAGGAAAGTAATCAGTGACATGAAGCGTCATTGTTATTGTTACTCCAAACTACAGCTCACACTGACGTATAATTCCTCAGCAACGTACACACATTTACATTTATTTATTTATTTATTTATTTATTTATTATAGAGCACTCCTTACTACTTATTCCTTTAGTTTATTGGTCATTGGTCATTTGAGTCAGCTGTTACACTAGATATAAAAATAATATTAGGATATTATATATTAGATGGATATAAATATTAGAGAAAGCGCGCATCAGAGCCGACAGTAGAGAGAGAAGGAATAATAAGAAGAAGACCTCCAGAGCAGTCAGAGCCCAGAATTCAGCAACACTGTACTATAAAATCGCCGCATACGTCCTAATGATGAAACATTTCAGGTAGAAAAGCGTTCGGACGTGTGTGTGTGTGTGTGTGTGTGTGTGTGTGTGTGTGTGTGTTTACAACACAAACTAACCGCTTTCCTGTCTTTCATCTTGTCTTTCTTGCAGGGCGAGAGAACTGAAAAAGGCCAAGGAACATGAGAGCTCGCCAAAGAGCCCCGTCACAATGTAACCTCCACCTCCAGTCCAGACTGTTCCCCCTTTTCCTCTTTCTGTTTTTACACGAATACGAACAATTTACCAAAAGGCAAAAACAATTCAAGAAAAAAAACAGAAGCAAGAAAATATTTAAAAAAAAAAAAAAACATGTGAACACGTGATGGTTACGTCATTACCGATTCTGTCGACCCTGGTACTGCCACAGCGTTGTGTATTTTTTTTTCCTCTCCATCCGGGAACATTGGGGAGTTCTGTGTAAAACAAAAGACTTTATCCGGGAAATAATGACAGATATCCTCATGCCATTTTTTTTGCACTCTTCATATATTTTTTTTTTAAATCGAGGAACGATTGCCGTGGAGCTAAAGGCTTTCTTGTTTCCCTGACAGCACTTGTAAGATAAGAAAGACGACAAGATTAAGAAACACGTTGCATTAATGTAACCATGCTGGATCCTGCTTATGATTATTATTACGTTTTTATATTTTGGACGAAAGAGGAGAAAAAGCAACCGATTAGAACAAAAAAAAAAGAACAAAAATGACAAAAAGCAAACCAAAAAAAAAATGGTCTCATCTCATCGATCACGTGCATGCAGAGTTTTCCGTCAGCTCGGTGTGTATCGGCTCTTTGTTGATCACGGGTCCGTCCTTTCATCCGGCGAACGAAGGACAGGCTGCACATGAATGTAGACCGGGTTTAGGTTTTAAAAGAAAAAGAAAAAAATAATTCTGGGTTTGAAATATCAGTGTCTTACTCTTTGTGGTTTCGGAGTAAGTCACGATTC
Organism: Tachysurus fulvidraco; assembly: GCF_022655615.1. NCBI lineage: Eukaryota > Metazoa > Chordata > Actinopteri > Siluriformes > Bagridae > Tachysurus > Tachysurus fulvidraco. The sequence goes on along the minus strand of NC_062519.1, from coordinate 2,337,915 downwards.
GGGACAGAGCCGAATCCCTGTCGGGTAACTGTTTGTGTGCACTGTTTTTTGACTTTCTAAACTAGTCCTTTTCTTAACGTCACCTTTCGCTGGCCTGACTTTGTGAGTCCCGTGTTTGCTGAATTTTAAACAGGAAATAGTGCATGTGTTTGAGCCGAGCGCTCCTGCATGCTGACAGAACTGTTTTGTGGGGTTTATTGTGTTTAAATAACCTCGGCATTGTTTCTCTGTCCTGTCAAACAGAATATGTCTTATTTATTTATTTGTTTGTTTGTTTGTTTGTTTGTTTTGTTTTACCTCATTTATGAACTTGTTCTTTTACACACATCCTTCTGCTTCCTCTATATTTTTTTAACTGAATTTATTTATTTATGTCGTATAGTATTGTCTCATCGTGCCACAGAAACACTATTTTTGCTGTGTGTGTGTGTGTGTGTGTGTGTGTGTGTGTGGGTTTGCTTTATCGCTGTTCGTCGCAGCCGGTTGTTAAACGCTTTCCGTCGGAAGATTCCTGTAACACTGACGTCTTAAAGACTTTTTAAAAGGGTCCCTATAAACAACCTCCATATTTTTGACTAAAGCGTGGTCCCTGTACATAACAAAGACGAGAGAAAAGGTACACGGAGAGCCAGAACCCTTACCACAAGAGGATTGTATTTAATAATATATATTATTTTATTCATAAAAAAAAAAAGAAGAAGAACATGACAAAGAGATAGATTAAAAAAATGCTATTGTATAGTTTTGTTTGAACGCCCGAGATGTACGGTTGTATTGTTTGTAAATACTGTAAATATCTGGTGCAAAAGAAGGAGCCATGTGCATGAAACCTTACGATAATGACGCAGAGCATAATCTAAAGAAAAAATAACGTAGTGGCTACGATCTAAACAGATTCATTCGGTTTCGATATATGAGACTTTTATTTGAAATGTTCTTATAAAGAGCGTTTAGTAAAGCATGACCTTTTTTTTTGCGAAATCATGATAAAACATAGACTTAGTGGAGACCCGAGAAAAAAAATAAATAAATAAACCCTTCAGATACGACCTGTTTATAGAGTGACGAGAAGTTTGTATGCCCTTACAGATCATCTGGATTTCTGTATAGAAATGGCTCCGGAAATGTGACGTGATCATGTGACAATAAAGCGAGTATAAATAAACACACGTGACGTTACACGTGTCCTTATAGATGTGCTGTGTCTCTTGGTGTTAAGAGTCCAGGGCAGTGATGAAAAAGGTGTATGAACCTCTTTGGAGGTCTGAGGCGGAGGTCATTTATTCAGGTTTGGGTTTGACCTGCCTTGGCAACACACACACACACACACACACACACACACACACACACACACACACACACACACACACATAGAGTTCTGTTTACCTGCTATAAAATAGATGAAAGTCGGAACTGTAGGAACTATGAAAGGGATTCTAAACGATTACATCATAATTCTGATGAATATTGTAATATTTCCCAGTTGGAACTCTGGCCACTATCACTAATTTCCGTAGGAATGCTGATCAATATTGTTCATTCCAGTCGGACTTCTGGCCAATATCTTCAATATATAGGGAAATTCCGATCAATATCTCCCTTTCTTGTAAGAATTCTTAACCGATATCACACCGTTCCCCAATAGCATCCATCCCCATAGGTATTCTGTTCAATACCACTCAGGTCTGAAAGAATTCTCACTGCTGTCCTAGGAATCCAGATGAATACCTCCAATTCTTGAAGAAATTCCAAGCCCCCAAAAAAGAGAGGGAGAGGGAGAGGAGGAGAGCGGAAAGAGAAGAAGGAAGAGAGAAGAGAAAAAGGGATAGAGTAGAGATAAAAAACAAAAGAGGATGAAAAAAAGAAGAGAGCGGAATAGAAGGAGCAGTGAAGAGAGAGATGAGCGAGAAGGAAGAGAGAAGAGCAGAGATAGAGAGGAAAAAAATAAACAGAGTAGAATAGCTGGTAGCGGAGAACGAGGAGAGAGAGCGAGAAGAGAAAGAAGGAAGAGAGATAGCAAGGGGGAGAGAGAGAGGGCGCATGAAACGAGAGAGAAAAAGGATGGACGAGGAAGATGAAGGAGAAGGAAGGAGAAAGAGAGAGAGAGGGAACGAACGAGATAGCTGAAAGATCTCGCTCACTTTCCCTCTCTCTCTCACTTTCCCCTCTCTTTCTCTCCCCCCTTTCTCTCACTCTCTCTCACTCTCTCTCTCTCCCTCCCTCTCCCCCACCTCTCTTTCTCAGTAGTTGTTTGTTCTTACACCTTTTTTTTATTATTTAACTGACTCTTTTTCCAAAATATCCAAACAAAAATATTAAAAGCACATTCACTGGTTAAACCACAGCAATCCTGACCTGGTGTGAAGGCCTTACACACGTCATGCACGTCTTCCACAAGCCTCAGATCCGAGCTTCTTCTCACCTCTTTATCCGAGTCTCTTTAGATGAAAGCATCTGCCAAAAGAATAAATGTAGTAAACACTTCCTGGGTGTTAAGGACTTATGAATACTTCGGATATTTTACAGCACAGTGTCAGTGTATGTAACCGATACAATCCTCACGTGACTAAATAAAGAATAGATAGAAATACGGTCAATTTTATAACGACTCCAGGCCGATCCAGACTTCCGTCCCGGTCCGATTCATCGGTGGAATGAAACACGGAATATTTATACACCATACAGTGTATGGAGTTTTTCCATCAGTGACCTTGACTATAATCGTGCTTTAATCAAGGCACCGTTCTGTGAGCCATTAATACAGAGATCTGGATGATTATAAGCTTTACCTTTTATTTTCACCCCCCTGACAATGGCTAGCAAGAATTTTTCTTTCTTTTGCCAATAGTGCCATGATATCTGTATATCTATGAATTAATTAACGAATTAATGAATTCTGCTCACCAGATGATTGTAACAGAGGTTAGAATAGAAAAAGGACCTAAATACAATACATGACATCACCCTCAGAGTCGTACAGTAGAGATCTCTCCACGACGCCCTCCCGGGAAGAAGAGATGTCTTGGTCTCACTATAGTTCTGTCCGATCACTAATCCCATGTCTCGGCATTTTTGAAGCCAAAAGATGTTGAATATACAGGATGAACTTGTAAATGGCGGTCTTGAACAGGGAATCTCCGTCTGCATCGATGGAGGCAGTAAACAAACACAGATAATGTTTATAGAATATTTATTTTATAGTAATGAAAGTCCTGTCTGATCTGAGAGGATTAGTATTATCTAAGATATGACTCATCAGATTTTTACGGCGTTAAACCGACGCAGAAATCCGAGAAGGAAGGGAAAGCCGTGGGGAGAAAATAATCCCCGATTAGTTTGAATTTAGCCGAGATTCATCTGATCAAGCCTGCCATGTTTTTAATCCCAGTTTAACTCATCTCATTATCAATTCTGTTTTTTGTTTTTTTTGTTTTCTTCTCCAGTTCACGTGTTCACGCTGTGTAAAATGGCTCGGTTAGGAAACCATTGTGAATCTGTATGTGTTTTATTTTACGTCGGCAAGAAGAACGCAAGGGCTTCGGATAAATAGCTGGATCGTCGCAGGCGAATCGGACACGGAGACAAACGTAATATCCGAGTATCTGACGAACGAAAAAAAAGGGATCATTTTCTGACTCACACCAGCAGCTACACTCAGAACGTATGGTGCTCATTCACAGGTCTTACGCTGTATATCTCTGTACTCCTCCCATTTCAGTCTGCAAGCGATCGCATCGGATTTTACATTGTCATCATCGTTCTCATCATCGCAGAGAATTTAATATCAGTATTATTGTAGAAAGTGCCTAAATCGTAACCTTCTGAGGAAACCTTCTGAGATATCAGGAGTTTGTTACTTACAGTGACGGTCCATGTTAACTGATTCCTCTCGGGTTTTTTTTTTTTTTTTTTGGTTTTGTTTCCTTTTGTTTGTTTGTTTTTTTATACATGTGGATATGCAAGGCTAAAAAACTGGTTTTACTGTTTGAAGAGTTATATGATATGATATAATATGATATGATATCCCTTCCTAGCCCTTCCTCCTTAACCTCCTGGACCTGCTACCTTAAAGATGTGGAAATTCCCTTAAAGAAATTGTGCCAGCTTTTTTTTTCTTCTTCTTCTTCATTTGTTTTTTTCCCTTCTTCTTCTTCATTTGTTTTTTCAGGGACGTTGAATCGATTCGTTCATGAAGCTTATTATTATTATTTTACTTTTATTTATTTATTTATTTATTTATTTATTTATTTATTTATTTTAATCATTCCATTGCACTTAAAACGCTTACACGAAACCAAATAATAGAGCATCAACATGTAGAGAGAGAGAGAGAGACGTGAAACACGAACAAGCACGGTGCATTTGCATGAGAAATCAAAATTCAAATGAACTAATAATACACTACGCATGTCTGTCGTTCATCTCGGTACTCATATAGCGCAGTAGAGTAGAGAAGAAGAAACGCTCTGTCATGTTCAAACACATATCACACGTCAGTCCTGTTTGTTGCAAGGCAGGCACAGATCACACAAGACTCGCCTTTCCATCTTTATTATTATACCCTTTATTTTAGCAGCGTGACTAGAACTATTTCCTATCGTCACGATTCCTTGTAGTCAAAACGTTCTTCCAGGATTGAGCATGAAAACTTCAGGAAGTCATCACCAAATCTCATGAAACATAAATAATCTTTTTTTTTTTTAACCATGGCTGGTCCTAGATTTGACCTCCAGTCAGCTAAATGTGCAGGCTGTTCAATCAGGAAAAGAAAGATAATGTGCAGTGTACTGTACGTAGGTTAGAGAACACACTGAGATTGTCGCTCGTCCACCAGATCAGTGTCCATCTGTCGCAAGTGTCTGAGATTAGGGAATATTCTGCCTCCCTTTTGTAATTTTACTCAGGGTGCCAAAACTGGGAGGGAGAGTCCAGATTTAGATTCAATTTTAAACAGGTCAGGGCTTTGGGTCTAAGAGGAAACCATTCCATTAACACGACTCGAAGGCATTGATAGCTAAATCGCTAAAACACCGGGAAGCAGGGTAGGCCTCATATTACTGCTGAGTTCAGATCACCATCATATAACCAAGGGAGCATCACTTATATACATTATACATTACACATTTCCAAAAAAACAAAACAAAACAAAAAAAAACCAGAAAGAATACCTCAACGTTCGACATGTCAGTGGAAATCTGAACATCGTTACGCAGACGTGACATTTTTTTATACTCGATCATTCATTACAGCGTTCTATGCGAGGTGAGAGGATCACACGACTCCATCCTCATGACCGATTCCCCAAAGCCTTGTCCGAGTTGAGCTCATCTGATGTCACACACCTCTATAAAGGCTCAGACACAGACGGAGGAATGACAAAACACACACACACACACACACACACACACGTTAAGGGGTTAACGTTTCAAACCCACAATCTGTGTGACAGATAAACAAAACAAAAAAGTTTTGCTTGTTCTGTTTTTCTCCCCCTCGGAAATAATCCAAAAATGTAGAGTTAGGTCTATAACGAACCGATCATCACTCTTCTTATTTACAAATTCAGAGCAATAAACAGTTCCGGTTTCTTTAAAGCAGAGTGCTATAGTTTAAAAGAACTTAGAAACATTTAAAGGATAATTTATAAGAAATGATTAAAGACATGCTTAGTTCACTTCCTCTTATGCAATTAGTGGAACAGAAAGTCAGGCATTCAGTGATCTATGGATATTGGTTTCATATTTCCCGAAACCCTAATGCACGTTTTCATCATTTTCAGATGATCAGAAAAAAAAATAAAAAATAGGTGAATATAAGCCCAGCTTTCTTACAAGGCGATGGGCAATCAACACTCTGCATGTAAAACTAGTATTAGTCCTCTCTTTTCCCCCTTTTTCTATCTTTGTTCCTGTCTTTCTTCCCTCATTCCCCTGCTTTGTACCCTCCTCTTCCTCCTCCTCCTCCTCCCCCTTCGATGAGTTTTTTCCTCACGTTATGTTTTTTCCTCAGCTGTCTCTCTTTCTGTCCTTCTTGTGAGATTTATTTTTCTGTAATTGTGCATGTAAGAGCATCACTGAATTGTTGGATATGTTTAAAAAAAAAAAATACTCAGCTGCTGAAGCCATGCAAAACATTTTGAATTGCCCTCAAAACATGGAAAATGTTTTCTGAATGCTTTATATAATTTCTGCTGTAAAATAAAATCTTAAAATGGAAAACGATACAAATTTTGCACGTTATTACCTGGATGCACACACACACACACACACACACACACACACACACAAACACACATACGTGCGCGCGCGCACACACACACACACACACACACACACACACATACGTGCGCGCGCGCACACACACACTTTCCCTCCCAGAAGCAGTGGAAGGAAAATTGAATCAATTTAATGAGCCGATTCTTCTATATTGTTTGTTTCAATGAATCATTAGTGTTAGTGAAGAGAATTCTGGATCTTTTTCAGTGAGTCAGTTCAATAGGAACCAAATCTTTTTGCTGTTACTGATTTATAGAGGGGGGGCACAGTGGCTTAGTGGTTAGTATGTTTGCCTCACACCTCCAGGGTTGGGGGTTCGATTCCCACCTCCGCCTTGTGTGTGTGGAGTTTGCATGTTCTCCCCGTGCCTCGGGGGTTTTCTCCGGGTACTCCGGTTTCCTCCCCCGGTCCAAAGACATGCATGGTAGGTTGATTGGCATCTCTGGAAAATTGTCCGTAGTGTGTGAGTGAATGAGAGTGAGTGTGTGTGTGTGTGTGTGTGTACCCTGTGATGGGTTGGCACTCCGTCCAGGGTGTATCCTGCCTTGATGCCCGATGACGCCTAAGATAGGCACAGGCTCCCTGTGCCCTGAGAAGTTCAGATAAGTGGTAGAAAATGAATGAATGATTTATAGAGTCATACTGTAGAGTTTAATAATGGCTCAAAAAATAAGGAAAATCACAAAGATGATACTTTAGCAAGCTGGAAAATATATTTTGATACTGCAAACAAAAACAGTAAAAATTTTAAATGAACAAAAAAAGGAACTACGTTTCTAAGCACCTGATGCTGCAACTTGAAATGTTGTTTGTTTTTGTGTGTGTGTGCCTCTATCTGGACCCCAGCAGTGCTGATGTACCTGATACACTCATGTCATCTCCAGACACACTGCCCAGAAAACCTGGATTAGCTACTAAATACATCCTGGTTCATTATTGCCAGTTCACACACAGCAGTCCTGGGACATTCAGGAAAGGGCTCTTATTTACTGCTGGGTTCAAATCATCATCATATAATCAAGAGAGCATCAGATAACATCACTCGCTTAACATTTTCAGTAAATTGAAAGAATTCCTGTGTTCAACAACCTGAACTTCATTTGAAGGATGAGAGAAAAAAAAGATGTGACAAGTTAATGGACAGAAGGTTCTTCAGGAGTGATGCAGAGGAACAAACTGAGAACGTTCAGGAGATCACATCAATACACATCAATACAAAAAAGAGGTTCTCCAGGAACATGGTTATATGAAGGGAGTAGAGGATCAACACACTGAACATTTCTCATTTTTAATCTAATTGATAACATTTTAATATAATGTTTAAGTGTCCCAAACAAAATTAATAAAAGTGTGTGTGTTTGTGTGTGCATGTGAGTGTTTGTGTGTGAGTATGTATGTAGTCTATGAGTTTGTGGGTTTGTGTGTGTATGTATGAGTTTGTGTGTGTATATGTGTGTGTGTGTGTGTAGTCTATGAGTTTGTGTGTGTGTGTGTGTGTGTGTGTGTGTGTGTGTGTGTGTAGTCTATGAGTTTGTGGGTTTGTGTGTGTGTGTAGTCTATGAGTTTGTGGGTTTGTATGTATGAGTTTGTGTTTGTGTGTGAATATGTGTGTGTGTGTGTGTGTGTGTGTGTGTGTGTGTGTGTGTGTGTAGTCTATAGTCTATGTGTGTGTGTGTGTGTGTGTGTGTGTGTGTGTGTGTGTGTGTGTGTGTGTGTGTGTGTGTGTGTGTGTGTGTGTGTGTGTGTGTGTGTGTGTGTGTGTGTGTATTTCCCTGACGTGCCTAACACTGTACACACAGCTCTGACACTAACAGCGCTAAAACACCGCTGGTCCTGTTTTTCTTGCTGTTTTACTGCTCCGTGTTTCTGTCTACAGGAATCATGTAAGTTTCTTTTACACATTTTAAGCCTCTTTATTTCGGGTGACATGTTTTTAAAAAGAGACATGTCTTTACGAAGAGAAAAACGACAAATAAAAGCTGCGCCCAAACTTCCTGCGGCCTCCGTCACAGCTAACGCAACAAGTTAGCATCGTTAGCATCATTAGCATCATTAGCACCGCTTTATTTATCACTTCTTTATTATTTACTCGTCCTGAAACTAAACTATGGCGCTTTGAGCTTTTATACCAGCTTCTTTTTATATCATAGTCTGTTATATGTAGAGGTTTTTTTGCATTTGTATAACTTTACAGGCTGAATAATAAAGTTGTTAGCAAACTTTTAACCTAGCTAAGTTACAGCTAGCTGACGCTAAATATATAAAGTGGTATAAATATTGTTCATTTTATCGCTTTAACGTTCACTTTTAATTTAATTTATCTCTTCAACTAACTTTGTTGCAAACTGTGAACATTAAAACTTTTAAACATGTTTGTGTTCTTTAGACAGACGCCTTAGTTTTGTGTTGTTTGTCATTGTGAGGTAAATAACAGACTTTTTCTGTATTAACGCTGTTTTATTTACAGACTGCTAAGTGATGAAGGTCAATAATAAAACCAGCACATGTTTATTTTGTCATCTGAGTAGGTGGAAATGCCTGTGATTTGTTTTCCTGCTATTGTTCACAATTAATCCTCTTTTCACAATGACGTTTAGTCTGATTATTAAAGATCACAAATATTTACAGGGCAAATGTTTTTACTTATAAATTAATATGTTTAATAAATTACTGTTTCATCCAAACTTGTGCACAATAATAGTAATCATAACATTAACAATAATATTAGTCATAAGGATTATAATAATAATAATAATATCATTATATAATGTATTATATATATATATATATATAATTATTATTATTATTATTATTAGAAGAAGAAGAAAACACATCAGAACTTGCTCAAGACATATGCCAAACACAATACAGAAAACATTTAGTAGAATTTAAATTATTCTACGAATGTAAGGTGCACGTGTGCGTGTACGCGTGCAAGTGTGTGCGTGTACGCGTGCAAGTGTGTGCGTGTACGCGTGCAAGTGTGTGCGTGTACGCGTGCAAGTGTGTGCGTGTGTACGCGTGCAAGTGTGTGCGTGTGTACGCGTGCAAGTGTGTGCGTGTGTACGCGTGCAAGTGTGTGCGTGTGTACGCGTGCAAGTGTGTGCGTGTGTACGCGTGCAAGTGTGTGCGTGTGTACGCGTGCAAGTGTGTGCGTGTGTACGCGTGCAAGTGTGTGCGTGTGTACGCGTGCAAGTGTGTGCGTGTGTACGCGGGCACGTGTGTGTGTACGCGGGCACGTGTGTGTGTACGTGTGTACTTGTGTGTACGCGTGCACGTGTGTGTGTACGTGTGTACTTGTGTGTACGCGTGCACGTGTGTGTGTACGCGTGCACGTGTGTGTGTGTGTAAGAGGGGAAATAACTGTGAGTAGCGTTTGTGTGTGTGTGTGTGTGTGTGTGTGTGTGTGTGTGTGTGTGTGTGTGTGTGTGTGTGTAATAATAATAATAATTTAATGTTAAGACCATTAGGTTGCTATAAATAGTAAATATTCATTATAACTAAGATCATTTACATTAAAGTAAATTCCCGACTATGAGCTCGAGTCTTAAGAAACAACAGCGTTGCCATGGTTACGTATAAAAACGGCTGTCCTGTAAATTAATTCTAACCTAAACGAGCTCTAATAAAAATTTGACTAGTTGACCGTATTTATTTTGTACTGTGAAGGCACTAAAGCTTCGTGGTGGTGTTACAGCTGAGAAATCGAGCCCGTGTGTCTGAAATTATGTGGCGAGGGAAACACAATGGCCGCTGATTTGCTCATCACCTCAGAGACAAACTTGCAAATCCATGCAAATGTCGACTTCACCACGCGAGTGAACGACAGACTTCCCTACACCATCTGAAGGATTTGTTCTTGATTTACTCCTAAACCCTTTT
>NC_062519.1:2310258-2322758 GCF_022655615.1 Tachysurus fulvidraco | reverse complement strand
CATCCACATCCACACACACACACATGCTATACACATCCACATCCACACACACACACATGCTATACACATCCACATCCACACACACACGCTATACACATCCACACACACATGCTATACACACATCCACACACACACACACACACATGCTATACACATCCACATCCATACACACACATGCTATACACATCCACATCCACACACACACTATACACACATCCACACACACACACACACTGTTTATATTGTTGTTATTTTCTGCTGCTGATAAAGTTTTAGTCTTCCATGTGTACTGGTTATATCGATTTAAACACGGTTCAAACATCTGAAGACGTCCCGATGAACTTGTAGACTTTGTAAAGATAAAATAAACGAACACAAAAGGTTTGTGTCTGGTTCCTCAGGTGGTGGACATCATGAGGGTGAACGTGGACAAAGTCCTGGAGAGAGACCAGAAGCTGACCGAGCTGGACGACCGGGCCGACGCTCTTCAAGCCGGAGCCTCTCAGTTCGAGACCAACGCTGCAAAACTAAAGCGGAAGTACTGGTGGAAGAACTGCAAGGTAAAAGTTCCTCCTGTCTGACGGCGTGGAGAGAAACACGCTGACCGTGTGACCGTATCCTCACACATCACTGCTTAAGACCTGTTTTATTTTCTTGTCCTAAAATGTTTTCTTTTCCTTTTTAAAAACACTCGTGTGTGTGTGATCTCTATAGATGTGGGCCATTTTGATCGCCGTGCTCATCATCCTCATCGTCATCATCATCAGTGAGTATGAACACGCTCGATCCTGTGGGAACACGGTGGACTGATGTAGTGGATTCTTCTCCTGTAACAGCGTGTGCTTTATTCCTCTTCTACCACAGCAGGGCAACGATTACAATAAGTCCTTTTTTTATTTTTAACTAACTTTAAAGGTGGGGTCTCCATTGTTTGAGAGCCAATGTTGACATATAAAATCACCAAAACAAACACGCCAAACACAAATAGGTGCCACCCCTGTATCGATAGTCGGCCACATATTCACAGGTCGGAGTTTCCCGAGTCGATAACTCCTGAGCTAAACGCTGTTACTACACAAAACGCGGTTGTAGCTGCCTCTCTACATTACTACGATAGAAAAGAGGTGTTATTTGTGTAGTAACAGCGTTTAGCTCAGGAGTTATTGACTCGGGAAACTCCAACCTGTGAATATGTGGCCGACTTCCTGCTCCTTCAGTTCTCTCCAGCGCTGGAAAGCTGATCCTATATTAACACGTCCTACTTCTTGTCCTTATCGTAAGTTTTTCTTCTCTTTCTCTCTTTGTTTTTATCCTCCATGTCGATGTTAAAACCGCTTTCTGCTAATGTCACACATGCGCACCGAACATGCTCTCCGCTGCATATCGACAAGCCCCGCCCCTTTCTGCTCATTGGCTACACGTTTGTTTTGTTTTTTGTTTAGTTTCGCCGCCCGACACGGTTTTCTGAAGCGTTTCTCAAACATCGGAGACCTTTTAATATACAAATAATGTAAAAAGCAGGAAAGAAAATAGGAAAAACTGTCAGGAAATGAATCCACGTCTGGTCAGAACCCATCAGAACACGGAAGAGCCGTCAGAACGACATCCAGCGTTTTATCGGATGTACAAAAAAACCCCCACTAAGATTCATTACATTTTCTGTTTTAGTTTGGAGTAAATCCTAAAGCAGCAGGAGTCCGGTGGAACGGCTTGTCGCTCGTGACGGGAGACCTGTGTATGGATCTGACGTTCCAGCTGACACCATGACGGCACAGAACACGTTCCTCCTGATGTGAAGCTGTTCTAACCTGCTGAGTGTCAAATTTTGTAAAAAGAAGAAAAAATTGTTTTGTTTTCTTTTTTTTTTTTATGTTTTGGTTTTAATGTGATCTGACTGTGCAAAGACGTTATGCTTCCTGTGTTAACATTTCACACACACTCCTTTCTTTCATACTTTCACTGTTTGTATTTATTTCAGAGTTAATCGGGCACGGGTGTAGAAGCCAAGCGAGCTTTAAAGGGGCGGTTTGTCATTTTTAAAGCTTTAAATCTTTTTTTTTTTCTCTCTTCCTTTTCGAGAAGGAGGCGGAGCTGAGAATCGGTGGAGTGTTGTAACGACTCTTTATTTCATTCGAGCCTAAAACGAAAAAGCCGGGTTTGTAAACATCCCACTGATGATGGTTAGAAACCGTTTAAAGATGATAAGCTGCACCTCGTAAACACCACAAGCTCCCGCTATCGCACCGTGTCGTCACCTGAAGGGCTTCCATGTTGAACTGACCTGAACAAATACATTCGCTTTTTACTCACCGATCAACAGACAGCTCTGTGTCTCTAAGAACATGATAGAAAATGTAGATTATTTTTCTTTTAGTTACTCGGTGCCTTAACACTGTAGTGCCATAAGGATCCTGGAAGCTTCCTATGACTCGAAGACCTTCGAACAAATTCACCTGAGTGCCATTAATCAACACAGCCAGCATGATTAAAATACTCTCTCTATACATCTCTATCTCTCTCTCTATATATATATATATATCTCTATCTCTCACACTATTTCTCTCTCTCTCTCTCACTATTCCTGTCTGTCTCACTCTTTCTCTCTCTCTCTCACACTATTTCTCTATCTCTGTCTCTCTCTCGTGTATGTATGTAAATGCCGTATGATTTGATGAACAGATTAACAGTAGAGTTTATATTTACTTGACACAGTTTTTCCACACTGATTTTTTTATGATCTCTGTAATTATGAATAAATTTCTTCTACATCTTTTCCCTTTTTTCTTCCTTTCTAACACCAAGCAGCAGCAGTGGCCTCTGGACCTTCACGCCACGTCTGATGGCACCTAAACAAGTGTGATCGATCTATATTTACTGTGCAAAAGACAATTGAGAAACCGCACTAACGTGATTTTTGCAATTGGACGGGGAAAAAAATCTGAGATCTTGGGAAGAACTTGGGTTTGTTTCCCTAAACCTCTTCTCTAGACACGGTGTAGTCGTGTGTGTGTGTGTGTGTGAGTGTTACCACCAGCACAGAGATGAATTAGTCAGAGCAGAGATCCTGAGGCTGATCCTCTAAAACATGGATCTCTGGATCTCTCATGGATTTATGTTCAGTAACGTGAACACGATTCGGCCCTACGTGAGCCGTCCTGTCGTAGCCGAGGTGTAACAAATGCTGTTCCTTCTCTATCGCTGCTTCGTGTGTCGGTTAAATAAGGGCTACGTAAATGGCGTAAAACACACACAAGAACGTAACTTTCTTTCATTATTAAATTAGTGTTTCTATTTATATGTATGTATTATATAACAATTTCCGGGCCGACGTTTGCACAGTGCTGCTTTATGAATGTAAACCGTGATGTTGCACACACGTCTATGTAACGCCCACAAACCTGATGTGCTTTTGGGAATTGCGATTGCTAATAAATAAATAAATCTGGATTGATTAACCTCATCTGGCTGGGGTGCTTTTTTTTTTTTTTTTTAAGAAGAAAATGTTTAATGGTTGATCGTATCAGTGAGTGTTTACACTGTGTATGAATTTCCTCTGGGATCAATAAAGTCTGTCTGTCTGTCTGTCTAAAGAGATCACAAGGTTGAATTCATGAGATGCCGCACATCTGTTCCCAGGAGCCGAGGAGAGTCTCTCTGTCTTTCTCTCTTTCTGTCTCTCTCTCTCACACTCTCTCTTTCTTTCACACTCTGTGTCTCTGTCTGTCTCTTTTTTCTCTTTGTCTGTCTCTCTGGCTGTCTCTCTCTCACACACTTTCTGTCTGTCTGTCTGTCTCTCTCTCTCTCACTGTCTCTCTCTCTCTCTCACTGTCTCTCTCTCTCTGTCTCTCTCACACACTCTCTTTCTTACACACTGTCTGTCACTCTTTCTCTCACACACACTCTTACACACTCTGTCTGTCTCTTTTTTCTCTGTCTGTCTGTCTCTCTCTCTCACTGTCTCTATCTCTCTCTCTGTCTCTCTCACACACACTCTTTCTTACACACTCTGTGTCTCTCTCTTTCTGTCTCTCTCACACTCTTACACACTCTGTGTCTGTCTGTCTCTTTTTTCTCTTTGTCTATCTGTCTGTCTCTTTTTCTCTCACACTCTCTCTCACACACACTGTCTCTCTCTCTCTCTGTGTCTGTCTCTTTCTCTGTCTCTCTCTCACACTCTGTCTCTCTCTCTCTCTCTCTCTCTCTCTCTCTCTCTCTCTCTCTCTCTCTCTCTCTCTCTCTCTCTCTCTCTCTCTCCAGATTAATTCTGTAGTACTCTGTTGTACAGCAGGTCTTCCACAAGACCATACAAGATGTATTGAACATGCTGGGCTGCTTGTGTCCGTTTACTGCATCCGTTCGTTCCTCTCTATCCGACTCTCAGCCTCTGAGGTTCAACTAATCTGTTTACGTTTTAGTACAACAGAAAATCATATTTTCAGAATTGGTCAGTGATGGAATTTTAAAAGAAATTAATAATTAAAGACACAAAAAATCAATAAATTAATATCTGCATAATTAATACGTGAGTTTTTGAGGAGAAATAATTACATTAAAATGTTTTTTTTTTTTAACCCCAAATCCCACCATTGGGACACAAGTAGAAGTGTGAAGCTCAAGTAGAAGTCACGGTTAATAAAGTTAACAAACTATAACGATCTTAACATGTTCAGGTCGAAATGATGAAATAAGTGGTTTAATATTAAATACTATAATAATGAGAGGAAATCAAAATTATATATCAAGAAATTGTCAAAATAAGGAGATAAGATAATGAGATAATAATGGGTTATTAAACTGATAGAAGAGAAAGTCAACGCATGAGGAACAAATAAAGATTAAGTCAAAATGATGAGGTTTGTCTAACTTGATATGATGACGTTGAGCTAACGGTGTTAAGTACAGTAAAAAATAATGAGATGATAAAAGAGGAGTTACATTTACATAACGAGGTCCCGTCAAATGAAAGGTTCATTATGACGTAGTATCTCGAAATAGACAGTTATTACAGTTATTAACTCGGAATTTGGACAAAGCTCTTTTACTCTCTTCCTGGATTGAGGTTTAGGTTCCATAAAGACCTCAAAAACACGCTGTTGAACCTGGTTCACCTTTTAGTCTCTCCATCCTGCGTTTAATGACATCACTGACGGTCTGAATGAACTACACGACCCTCACATGAGCTGACTTTATCTCTATCTCTCTCTCTAAATCTCTCTCTGTATCTCTCTCTATATATATATCTTCTCTCTCTCTCTCTCTCTCTCTCTCTCTCTTTATATATATATATATATATATTCTTTCTCTCTCTCTCTCTCTCTCTCTCTCTCTCTCTCTCTCTCTCTCTCTCTCTCTTCCTCTCAATCTAACCCCCCCCCCCCCCTTCAGTGAAGGGGAATGTTTTTGTTTTCCTCCCCGTTGTGTAACACGGAGATACACGTGAGCGCGGCAGCAGCCAGTTAAACGCGCCCCGTTCAGGCCACGCCCACATGTGTGCGCCTGGGCCAATTGCGGCAAGCGTGTGTCGATGCCTCTGACGAATAGGCGCCGTGTGGGCGTGGTCTCGAGCGGCCCGGCTCACGTGGCAGTAATGCGTGTGTGTCTGGGCGAGAAGTGAAGCGCGCGCCCGACAATAACACAGAGAAGTTGTGCGCGTATGTTTATGAGTCGTAACCGGGACTTCAGTTACTATTATTTTTGTCTTTCGGGAGTTTTAACGGCGGACAAATCCAGGAGTCCAGAAACAGCAAACGCGTGCTGTCATTAACCGCAACTTTCCACCCGCACACGTGGTTCCTGCACGCGAGGTAACGTGTTTATTACCATGGGATTTTGTGAGATGTGATGGCACTTCCGGTGTTATACAGTGTGTCAGAATCTGTAACCTCTGCAGTGTGTGTGTGTGTGTGTGTGTGTGTATATATGTATGTATGTCTGTGTATATGTGTGTGTATATGTGTGTGTATGTATGTATGTATGTATGTCTATGGTCTGCGTGTGTGTATGTGTCATTATGTATGTGTGTATGAGTGTGTGTGTCTTTGTTTGTGTGTGTGTGGACCTTTTATCTTAACACATTGCACTGCACGTGACTGAATCACACACATTATTACTTGGAGGTAAAATGATTGAACTCTGACGCCGACGACAAGAAGAAAAACTCCTTATTTAAAACCGGTTTGTCTTCATTTCCTCCTCTGACCTACACATGATGTCTAAGCCTTAAACTTGTCCCTTAGCCTTAAAGACACCGGTACAACACTTTATATATAGACAGATGATTTTTTTTCTCCTCACTCCTCATCCTGTCTTTGTCTTGTGTTTAAATAAAAGGTCTCTATACAACACCGACGTCTCAGCCCAAAGCGCTTGTCTTGCTTTACAGTAACAGGCAGTTTGTCAGTGTGTTAAAGTTCCGAACACAAGTAGACCTACATAAGGAATGGAATCACGTCATCACGTGACACCTGAGCCGAGTAGGGTCAAGACCTGACACGTGTACGATGAGAAACGTCTGCTGCTCTCCTTCAGTGACATTTATTCAACTTCTATAGTCTTTAAAACCCCAAACGTTACGTTTCCTCCAGGATTCTGTGGCCAAACTGAGTACTGGGATGAGTATAAACTAAGAATCACGTGCTTGTGCATTCATCAATTTGAGAAGGTCTAAAAAAAAAAAAAAAAAAAAAAGCATAACAAACTCAGCAAACTGCGAGGCAAATAAAACTAAAAGCCCCAGGGCGAGGTTATATATTATATAAGCCGGAGTTATCAAGCTGTGACCGAGCCGATAACAATAGCGGTCCTTGTAATGGGAGAAGTCACTTCTGTGTTTGTCATGAATCGCATTACAGAAGCTTTATTTACCAGCACTGTGTATGTGCAGGAATTTAACAGCCTAGCGGTCGGGACTCAAACACGGTGTCACGCATGTCATGTCGGTCTTTTGTCACATCCTCCCGCCACACATCGTGTTTGTCACGCAGAAAAACGTTTTGACTGTTTATCATATATTTAATAAGCCGCAGCACCCAAAATGTATCAGTCCGCACCGCTGTCTCTATGGAACCGGGCAGGAATCACGCGCGTCTCCCCTGGAGTTCTTAGTCGAGCCTGACACTTATCAGCCAATCAAAAAAAGAGGCTACACAACAGCCAATCAGAAAATAGCACTATTGTATCTGGGTAAGATTTAACGCAACAACCAATGAAAAAAACATATTCATTAGTGAGGGTATTTTCGATGGTCGGTTTGAACAAAACCTCAACACGAAACTCCTCGTCTCTGGACGGGACATTGTCCTCAATCAGGACCCTAAAAATGTCTGTTCTTGTGCTGAACTGTTCTATATGGGAGCAACATTACACATGATAAAGGGGTCCAAAAAGGCAACCAACACTTACAATAAACACCTCCAGTCATAATCTCTCTCACTCGCGCACACACACACACACACACACACACACACACACACAAATTAATAAATGATAATTAAACAAATACTTATATTTAAGGGGGTTGGGGGGTTGTAGATGTCACACTTGCCTGTCTTCAAAACTTGAGAGCCCTGAGAATGATGTGACTTAATATATAAGTACATAATAAGATATAATTATATGTGTAATATATTAATCTCAGGGGGGCACGGTGGCCTCCAGGGTTGGGGGTTCGATTCCCACCTCCCCCTTGTGTGTGTGGAGTTTGCATGTTCTCCCCGTGCCTTGGGGGTTTCCTCCGGGTACTCCGGTTTCCTCCCCCGGTCCAAAGACATTCATGGTAGGTTGATTGGCATCTCTGGAAAATTGTCCCTAGTGTGTGTGTGAGTGAATGAGAGTGTGTGTGTGTGCCCTGTGATGGGTTGGCACTCCGTCCAGGGTGTATCCTGCCTCGATGCTCGATGACGCCCGAGATAGGCACAGGCTCCCCGTGACCCGAGAAGTTCAGATAAGCGGTAGGAAATGAATGAATGAGTGAGTGAGAGAATATTAATCTCCCCTTTAACAGGGGAACAAAGTTACAGATCAGATAGAGAAGTTTTGGAGTCTTGCATTAAGTCTTGATGGTGGTGAAGGTGATCTCTACATCACAGAGCATGGGATTGGTTAACAAACAAGCTTCCAAGATTTAAACCCACCCCTTATTTAAAGATCTCATGTAGCCTCGACATTCATCTTATTCATTATTCGGTTTTCGATCGGTAAATAATCAGCTGTGTGTTCTGTGTATTATCATGTCCACACTTTGTGTTGCTTTCTTTTGGCACGTGGTGACCAATGAGAACCTGAGCTTTGTACATCCATCACACGTGCCATCTTCACGTTGTGTATATTGTATATTTGTGGTAAATCAGTAAGGGATTACGTACAAAATCAAACCAAAGTGCTACACTGAACTGCTTACGGTACGATTTAATGTTCCGTTTCCTCGGAGACGCTCATCAGGTCACGTGATTGAACCCGGATCTTGTCTGCACGACGACCGCACACACGGACCTCGTTTAATCCCCGACTTTAATACACTCGGACTCACCCGGGACGTGATTATCGGCGTAAGAGCCGTGTGGGATCTCAGAGCTACACAGAAGAAGTTTTGGTGTTTGTTTTTTAATCAGATTAGCTGTAGAGGATTGAAGAAGAGACTTGGGTTTAAAATGCCCCATGAGGCTTGCGTCGGGGTCGGGGTAACAGGAGACGTGTGAGATATATCCCAAGACTGTTTTAGATTTGATGTGCTTGGCACTTCACTTACAGATATCCAGCAGGTCACATACGTTTAATCAGAATAGACCGATGACAGGAAACCACGTATGATTATTTATAGCAAACAAAAAAAAACTACTCATAACTTAATCACGGGATTTCATCAATAGTGCGTTTTTGCTCCGAATCGTCTGGGGTACCTTATTTTTAATGTTCTGTTGTTAAAGTTGCTGCAGCCAGAAGGTAGGACCTTCAGCACAGACGTGTGAAAGCCTTCACCATCTGGGATGAGGACCTTCAGGCATGCACGAGTGTGAAGCATAAATCTGCAGCTGTCGCATCTTTAAATCTCATAACCGCTCCTCAGTGGATCCCGTGTCAGAGGCGCAGCAGCCCTGCCTGCCTCAGAGCCTCTCACACCTCCCTGAATAATGAAATCTGTTATGTAAGTCCACAGCGATGACTCAGACGAGGTTCTCGGCGCACAGCGGACCTTGTGAAACCCGTACAGATGCCATACACACACTCCTGACTCCACTTTGACACGAGGTAGAGCTGAGTAAGCTGGGCTCAGCGGTTTTTACGCCTCTTATCAACAATGTTTTCGAGTGCTAAACTCCCTCGTGGTGTTTGAGATCTGTCAGTTAATAAGTAAACCACACACACACACACACACACTCATTTCAGTTTTCAGCGAGTCGGTCACTTGCCTCAGCTCGCTAACGAGATAAGAGCCGACTCAAATCCTAATGAACTCGTTCTGGATCATTCCTGATATCTGTTGTTGAGAATTTATTTTATTATGTAAGAATCTCAAGCCCTCAATTGTGTTCCATACAAACCGTCTCATCTCTGATCCACACGTCCAAACACACAGGAAAAAAAACACCACATGACAGAATAAATGGCTATTTAATATTTAATACAAAATATATACTGAAGCAGGGGGGACACGGTGGTTAGTGGTTAGCACGTTCGCCTCACACCTCCAGGGTTCGGGGTTCGATTCCCACCTCCGCCATGTGTGTGTGGAGTTTGCATGTTCTCCCCGTGCCTCGGGGGTTTCCTCCGGGTACTCCGGTTTCCTCCCGCGGTCCAAAGACATGCATGGTAGGTTGATTGGCATCTCTGGAAAATTGTCCATAGTGTGTGAATGTGTGAGTGAATGAGAGTGTGTGTGTGCCCTGCGATGGGTTGGCACTCCATCCAGGGTGTATCCTGCCTCGATGCCCGATGACGCCTGAGATAGGCACAGGCTCTCCGTGACCCGAGAAGTTCGGATAAGCGGTAGAAGATGAATGGATGAAAGAATGAATGAATTAACAGAACTGACTCGGGTCTTAAGCCGCATGTTATCTGCAGTAGACTCTAAATTAAATCTTATCTCTTCGTTTTTTTAACCGGTTTCTTTTTCTTCTTACAGGCTTCTCAAGCCATTTATACACTACTGATTAGAGGAGGATCCCATCCTCAGGGCTTACAGATGGATTTCTACATAGAATAACAGCGTTGGCCGTGTTGACTAGCGACAAGATCAAACCCAAACAGCCACCGAGTGACCGTTTGGTTGCGTGATCAACCGGAGCATGTCGAGCGGAGACAGCTACCAGGATGGAGAAGAGAACGGTTCTGCTGATCCGAGCCGCACAGAGAGAGGACGTCCGGTGGAGCAGGTCGACCGGGCGGTAGAACCGACAGGCTGCAGTGGTGCATCCTGCTCCGGAATGCCGTCGGGATCTGGAGAGGACGAGGAGGGGGACGAGCGGCAAGAAAGACTGCGTGTGGCCGAGGAGAGCGTTGGAGAACCTTCTGGAGCAGACGAAGGTCACACTAGCATTCAGGGAACACGACGGCATGCGTCTTTAGCTGATGGGAGTCTTGGGAGCACCACGGGATCAGGAAGCACCAAGAGGTAATGACTGAATAATAGTGTGTGTGTGTGTGTGTGTGTGTGTGTGTGTGGTTGTTGTTAGTGTTCATGTATATGTTTTTGTTTTGTCTCCATAAAGCTCAGAGTCTGTGACCGGCTCTTCCTCCTGCAGCCTTCGCAGCACAGGATGTGGTCAGAGCAGACACCACACAGACTGCAGGTAAATTCTACACTCAATTCTATTCTGTTCTGTTCTATTCGGACAGCACAAAACGCCACGAAGACAAACAGTACCAACTGTGTAGAAATGAAGGTTGGGCTGAGATTTTTATGGTTGCAGCAGCTTCAAGTCTATACGTCAGCTGACATGCAAACTTTAAAGGTGTGGTCTCCGTCGTTTGAGAGCCAATGTTGACATATAAAATCACCAAAACAAACACGCCCCTAACCCAAACGGGTCCCACCCCTGTATCGATAGCTCCGCCCACACATACATACGTAATCCGGGCGACTAACAGAAAGAAACGTGTCTTTATCATAGCTGAAGGGAAGAACGATAAGATTGTAGATAAACAAACAAGCAAAAATGCCACACAAGCATAATGATGTAAAGGACAAAGGCATATATTAGTTCTGTGTAACAAAGCAAAACCAACGTTACTCACCTATCGAGAAGGAAAAAAGCGCCTCGGCGTCTTAAGTAAAGTCGGCCACATACAAATACAGAGTTTATCGCTCTCGCTCGGCTCACACGACGTTAACGGACTGTTACAGTTACACGTTACTTGGGCCAAAGAATTCTTCATATATGTTGGCTGTTGGAGAAGCTTTAATAACTGCCCTATTAACTGCCCCGTGTTAAGAGGGCGAGGAATTGTTGTATGTACAATCCCTGACAGTACAGGTGTGTTAGAACTGCTGTGAAGTGTATGATGTGTGTGTGTGTGTGTGTGTGTGTGTGTGTGTGTGTGTGTGTGTGTGTGTGTGTGTGTCAGTGAACAAGCAGAGCAGGGACAAGGCCACACCCACCAGGAGATGATGCAGACTGTGCAGGAGATGAAGAAGAGGCTGCCGTCAGAGAAGAGGAGTCGCAGCAAACCCAGAACTGTGGAGGCTCTGAACTATGCCCTTAACTGTGTTAAACAAGTGCAAGGTAAACACACACACACACACACGCACGCACAGAGACACACACAGACACACAGACAGACTCAGACACACAGACACACACATGCACACACACAGACACACACACACACGCACAGACACATGCACAGACACCCACCCACACACATGCGCACACACGCACACAGACACGCACACAGACACACACACACACACATGCACAGACACACACACACACACGCACAGACACATGCACAGACACCCACACACACATGCGCACACGCACAGACACGCACACAGACAGACAGACACACACACACACACACACATGCGCGCACACACACGCACACACACATGCGCACACACACACATGCACTCACACACACACACACACACACATGCACACACACAGACACACACACACGTGCGCACACGCACACACATGCGCACACACAAACACACACACGCACACATGCACACACACATACCACATACATACACACACACACACACACACACACACACACAGGTCTTTTGTCATTTTAATTGCTTTATAGTGAAGACGTTTGTCTAACCCTATTCTTAGTGCATCAACCAATCAGAATAGAGACACCTCCTGCTTAAGCCTGTTATTAACTGACTCTGGATTACTGACCTGACTGCTCAAAGGTTAGATCAAAAGTGTGACAGAAAG
Source organism: Tachysurus fulvidraco (assembly GCF_022655615.1). Lineage (NCBI taxonomy): Eukaryota > Metazoa > Chordata > Actinopteri > Siluriformes > Bagridae > Tachysurus > Tachysurus fulvidraco. The sequence continues at coordinate 2,310,372 of NC_062519.1, read as the reverse complement.
ACAGACAGACAGACAGACAGACAGACAGACAAATAGCTATAAACATTTCAGGAGGGTGTCATTTATTTTGATCGTGGTCCTGGAAGTTGGAAATCTTTTCCGAAAACTTTTGAC
>NC_062519.1:2300258-2302758 GCF_022655615.1 Tachysurus fulvidraco | reverse complement strand
CGTGTCATGTTTTTAATAATGTCACCGTATGCATTATTAACGCGTCTCTGTCTTTTTAGACGCGGCCATGGATGCGAGTGCTGGTCAGGAGAGCCAGGTTTCAGCCGGATCCGCCGTGACCATCGCACACACGACGGCAGCGGTTGTCGGAGCTCCGCTAACCGACATCACTATGTCTACTAAAGCTATGAGTGTGGTGTCGTTGACCAGCCAGTGCAGCTACAGCAGCACCATCGTGCACGTTCCTCAGCCTGAATCTGGTTAGTAATCATAAAAGTCAACTCGGTCTGAGTTACTAAACACACACACACACACACACACACACAGACACGCTCATCGTCTTCTCTGTCTGTGGCGGCTCTAGAAGACGCACCTATGGGAAGCGAACTGGCCGACCCGGCTCCTGCACCGTCGCGCCCGGCCGCCGGCTCCTCCACCACGACTCCTGAGGAGTTTCACCCTGTGGGCCTGACGAAGGAGGTGCTGTCTGCACACACACAGAAAGAGGAGCAGGAGTACGTGGACCGCTTCAGGCATCGCATCCTGGAGAGCCCATATAGCTCGTACCTCCAACAGGACGACAGCAGCATGGCGCACTCCAACCACAGAGGTGTTTATGTTCATCATTTATTTTTACATGAACGTGGACTGTTATTGAATTATTGGGGAAAAAATAATTAATAATTCCACCCTTACGTATGTTGAATAAAATTTGCTTTAAAAGTAATAAAGTCCTTTAATTATTATTTAATTATTTAGCATGCTAGCGTGTATATACTGAGTGATGTTTTTAAGAAATCTCACTAACCTTCTGTCTCGTAGGTGATTGCGCCATAAGGCCCCTGAGCACAAGAGATTGGAACCGATCCCATTCAGGCAAACCCAGACACAAGCGTGCAAAGCCTCAAGCCTCGTCCGACAGTGACGGCTCACGGCCTGGACGCTTCCTGCCGATAACTACGTCTGCACCTAATAACTCCTCATCCGAATCTTCCAACCCCAAACCCCACATTTTTTCACCCATGCTGATGCCTGTCCAGCCGCCTTATTACCCCGTAACACCTCAACCTATTGCCATGCAGCCACCTGGCGTGTCTGTGGTGCTACCCCCTGAACACACGCAGCCGTTAATGCAATTCATGAATCCTTTCATGTCCCCCGTCATGGCCGTCATCATGCCCTATCCTGCCAGTTACACCATCTATCCCCAGGCAATTCCAGGCATGGCAGGTGTACCAGGTGTAACTCCATGTGGATTAGTGCCTCCACCGGCTCCTCAGCCTTCCTTTATGTCTCTGATGGAAAATCCACCTGCTCCGAATGGCCCAAGCTTAATGCCTTCATCCTCTGGAGCGTTGCCGTCTTCGCCGATCTCTTCCTCGTGGCCGGAAGACGACATGGATGGCGCTCAGCCCACAGCACTGTTTTCCAGTTCCAGGTCGAGCAGTCCGCTACAGCTCAACCTGCTGCAGGAGGAGCTGCCCAAGCCGAACGCCTCGCAGGACAACGCGGGTCGAGCTGAAAGCCTGCGTGAGCAGCATACCAAGGTGAAGAGACTTCTAGTTCTGTATTATTATTATCATCATTATGTTAAATCTAGTTACAGCTACGATTGTGGTAGAAAGCCACGATTAACGATGGAGTCTGCGACTGGTTGTGACTCGCTGCTGTGTGTTATTACCTTTAATATATTAAGGAGGACGCTCCAAGTGATTCAGGGAATCAGGATGCTCAGTCCACCTCTAGTGTGCTGCTGGACCTGCTGCTGCACGAGGACGCTCGCTCCGGAACTGGCTCCAATGCCTCGGGTAGTGGTTCTGGAGAGTCCGGGGCTTCTCTGGGTTCGGGTTCAGGTCTGGGCTCCAATGGTACCTCCACAAGCCATACAGGTACAATCAAGGTCTAGAGCTGGTATTCATTAAAGCTCTTGATAAAGCTGGAATTAAAAAATCTAAATATCAGCTTAAAGGATATGTTGGACTATTAAAGGTGGGGTCTCCGATGTTTGAAAACCAATGTTGACATATAAAATCACCAAAACAAACACGCCCCTAACCCAAACGGGTCCCACCCCTGTATCGATAGCTCCGCCCACACATACATACGTAACCCAGGCGACTAACGGAAAGAAACGTGTCTTTATCATAGCTGAAGGGAAGAACAATACGATTGTAGATAAACAAACAAGCAAAAATGCCACACAAGCATAATGATGTAAAGGACAAAGGCATATATTAGTTCTGTGTAACAAAGCAAAACCAACGTTACTCACCTATCGAGAAGGAAAAAAGCGCCTCGGCGTCTTAAGTAAAGTCGGCCACATATTCACAGGTCGGAGTTTCCCGAGTCAATAACTCCTGAGCTAAACGCTGTTACTACACAAATAACACCTCTTTTCTATCGTAGTAATGTAGAGAGGCTTCCTACTTCTTGTCCTTATCGTAAGTCTTTCTTCTCTTTCTCTTTTTGTTTTTATCCTCCATGTCGATGTTAAAACCGC
>NC_062519.1:2290258-2295258 GCF_022655615.1 Tachysurus fulvidraco | reverse complement strand
GATTTGTTTATATTTACATCTGTGCCAAGGGGAGAGATACAAAATAAAGTAGCATCTGATGGTCTACGTATACACAGTCTTATCTAGGTCATTGTAAAGGCATGTGAGATAGCCTGTAAGCATGCATGTGCAGTGTGTGTGTGTGTGTGTGTGTGTGTGTGTGTGTCCGTGTATTCAGACACAGTATTTCCAGAAGCACTCTGAGATTCCTCCCCGCTTCCCGTATTGTTTTCTGCCACCCAGGAAACTGCTGAGTGGGTTTAGCCAAGGCTTTTCTATCAGAGTCTGTACGACAAGATGAGAAAAGTATAAGATTTTATTTTATTTATTTATTTATAAATACAGTTTGTCACTAATAATATGTACCGACCTCTTTCACCACCTGGTTGGGAACAAATGCAGCTGCTCTGAGAGCTGTTAAAAAAAAAGAGCAAAGGTGAAACATCACATTCGCTTTCTCATAGGAACTGTCAATCAGACCCAAGTGCAGAATAACATGAAACATTGACTTGACAGGGGATGAATACGCAAGAGCAGGTGTGTGTGTGTGTGTGTGTGTGTGTGTGTGTGTGTGTGTGTGTGTGTGTGTGTGTGTGTGTGTGTGTGTGTGTGTGTGTGTATAAAACAACTTGTTAAAAGAAATAGGTAAAGAAACATGACATTACACAAGCAATAACAAAGCACCTGCCCTGCTAGTGCCCCCCCCCTTGCTGGTCAGACAGGGGATTGTCCCAGCAGTTTCTTACAGATACATCACATCATTCAAACAGACCAAAATATTTTCCCCAAAACTATTTCATAAAAAAATAATGATATATTTTGTAGAACCACGTCATGTAAATATCGTTGTCAGGAAAATTAGATCCTGTCTTGTCTATTACACGCTACAATAAAAGAATGATTTTCTATACGATATTTAAAAAGGCTGTAAAATTGACGTAAACAGCCGTAAATACGAGGATGTCCTTTTTATGCAACGATCGAGGAATGATGTGTGATTTATTTATTACATGTTGAATCCTGTACATTACAATGATAACTATAAATGAATAAATGAATATAATAAAGAATAATGAATAATATAAACAATATAATATAAATAATGAATATAAATGTATAATATAAATGAATGCAATATCCATAACAATTTTTTGCGGTTTTTTTTTTTGGTTTTGTTTTAGTTTTTTTTTTTTTTGTTTCCTCTAATGAATGTTGAATGAATGAAAAACAGGTGTAAAAATAAATAAATACATTTTCACCTTTTAGGTGTTAATGGTGTGTTTAGGTGTTAATGGTGTGTTAATGGTGTGTGTAGGTGTTAATGGTGTGTTTAGGTGTTAATGGTGTGTTTAGGTGTTAATGGTGTGTTAATGGTGTGTTAATGGTGTGTGTAGGTGTTAATGGTGTATTTAGGTGTTAATGGTGTGTGTAGGTGTTAATGGTGTGTGTAGGTGTTAATGGTGTGTTAATGGTGTGTGTATGTGTTAATGGTGTGTGTAGGTGTTAATGGTGTGTTAATGGTGTGTGTAGGTGTTAATGGTGTATTTAGATGTTAATGGTGTATTTAGGTGTTAATGGTGTGTTAATGGTGTATTAATGGTGTATTTAGGTGTTAATGGTGTGTTAATGGTGTATTCAGGTGTTAATGGTGTGTTAATGGTGTATTTAGGTGTTAATGGTGTATTAATGGTGTGTTTAGGTGTTAATGGTGTGTTAATGGTGTGTTAATTGTGTATTTGGGTGTTAATGGTGTATTTAGGTGTTAATGCTGTATTTAGAAGTTAATGGTGTGTTAATGGTGTATTTAGGTGTTAATGCTGTATTTAGAAGTTAATGGTGTGTTAATGGTGTATTTAGGTGTTAATGCTGTATTTAGAAGTTAATGGTGTGTTAATGGTGTATTTAGGTGTTAATTGTGCATTAATGGTGTATTTAGTTGTCAATGGTGTGTTAATGGTGTATTTAGGTGTTAATGGTGTATTTAGGTGTTAATGGATTGGTCAGCTCTTGAGAAATATCCTGTAAGTTTTCATATTTCAAACTCGATTTGAACTTTAAGAGATTTTAAAGCTGCTTGTGTTTCGGTTTCTGTGTAATTTATCATAAAAACACTAAACTGATTATTACTCTATACATGTATACTGATTGAGCACAATGTAGATTTTACGTGACCACCCAAGCTGGTGCAGATGTACACAGATGAGCACAAACATGGCTAGATCTCTGATAACACTTGTAATAGCAGCTCACCTTCTCTGCTGTTGTCTCTTGTGTGGAAGGAAGGGAAGCCGATTCCTGCTGAGCCCTGAGACACAAACGCCTCGGAGTAAGACATCTCATCTGGACTCATCGCCTGCTCCTCTTCTGAAACTAACACACCTGTTTACTTTGTTAGGTACAACATAATGCATGCCCATCAGTGTGTGTGTGTGTGCGTGTGTGTGTGTGTGTGTGTGTGTGTGTGTGTGTGTGTGTGTGTGTGTGTGTGTGTGTGTGTGTGTGTGTGTAGCACTCACCAGGCCTTGTGTAGGACATTCCAGCCAGCTGTGTTATTGGGTGTGTGAGAAGAGGCTCCATAGTGGCGAAGAGCAGAGCGCAGGACAGGACCGCTTTACACAGCATCACTTCAGCTGATGATTCGCACTCTGTATCTTTCTCCGCTAACACACACCCGGTCTTATATACACCACACCACGAAGTGTCAGATCACCTGTCCGTCCCTAACACACGAACACACACACACACACACCCTTCGCACTTTTTTTATCTCGCCATGTGTCACTGCTGGATCCCGGTGCACACTGTAAATCCAGCGGCGTGTGAGTGAATAGAGTAATAAAAACGGGGCGTGTGCGTCTCTGCACCCGGCAGGACCGGGCCGCTGAGTGTCAGGGCGCTCAGCCTTGCTCATAAATCCGTCGAGCTCAGGTGTGAATGCGTGCAGTGTGTATCAGGAGTGGGAGGGACGGTGGGTCGGCAGATTGCCCACTTAATTAATTTCCTTAAGAGGCTGGGGAGGTTTATAGGTTGTGATGGGAGCAGCACTCGATCTGCCGTGTCATACGGCGAGCTCTGAAGCCTCAGAAGGTCAGTTACGGTGACGAGAGGAAGTTTCATTTTCTTAACGAGAGCAAAGAAGCTGTGTGAGAGCTGCACCTGTGGCCTTCTCTGTCTGTTTGATGCACAGTTTTACACCTAAATTAACCCATAAAGTGTCCTGGAGAACCTTCTCAAATCTTTCAGCATTTCCAGTGTGTCTAATGTGGAAAATAAATCAGATTCACCGTTTTATTTTTTTAAAAAAAGGGTTCTTTCCCATGTACATACGCTCACAAGGCGCTGGGTTCCTAATCAGAAGGTCGGGGTTCAAGCCCACAAGCTGCTGAGACATCTACGTTGGGTCCTTGAGCAAGGCCTTTAACCTCACCTGTTCCAGGGGCGCCGTACGATGGCTGACCCTGTGCTCTGAGCCCAGCTTCATAATAGCCTGGGATATGAGTGGTTAGAGAGTTTGACTCCTAACCCTAAGGTTGTGGGTTCAAGTCTCGGGCCCCCCCAACTGTTCCCCGAGTGCCGCAACATAAATGGCTGACCAATGCTCTGGGTGTGTGTTCACGGTGTGTGTGTGTGTGTGTGTGTGTGTGTGTGTGTGTGTGTGTGTGTGTGTGTGTGTGTGTGTGTGTGTGTGTGTGTGTGTGTGTTCACTGCTGTGTGTGTGCTCTTTGGATGGGGTAAATGCACAGAACGAATTCTGAGTGTGGGTCACCGTACTTAGCCGTATGTCACGTCACGTCACAAACTGGAATGTCACTTAAACAGTGTACCATTAAAAAGCTTATCTTTCACACATTGATCAATAAATGCAGAGTAATGAACTTTAAAGATAAAGTTTTAAAAATAAACTACATGCATGTAAAATATTATTTTTTCCCTTTTTTTTTCTTTTTCTTGTCTTTTTTTGGATCAGATCAAAATCATCTCTAGTTTAAACAGAAATAATGTGTTGAAATTATTCTATATTTTTTCTTCAGTCATTTACAGTTATCCCCGATGAACACACACCCCGGATGTCCTTTCAGTCCGAAGTCCTTTAACCTTTTTTTTTTTTTAAACTCCATAATTTATAAACTTTTATTCCTCTACATTGGTCTCCAGAGACTGAACGTCATCCATAATCAGAATAACTGTGTGTACGCTACACCGCATCTCAGAGCTGCTGGATTACTCACAGTCTGTCACTTGTCACTTTTAAATATACGACCCTACCAAAGGTTTAAGTGATTCACAACCTTTGGTCGCTTTAATATCCGCAGACGGGAGCTGTAAACTAGAATTTATGTCCTGTCCGTGTAGCAGGCATCGAACCTGAGGCATAAACACCAGCCCACAGTTACTGTGCATGTGCATTCGCTTCACAACCGGTATAACAGTAACACAGATTTTACACAAACACACACAAACACACACACATATACTTTCTTCTGCATGTGTAGGTTAAAAAAATATTAAAGATTAAACTTAAATATTTTTTTCACATGGTGTATAAGGTGTATGTGTGCTACAAATAAAGAAGCATTAGTCTTAGTGGTTAGCACTGCCGCCTCCGCCTTGTGTGTGTGGAGTTTGCATGTTCTCCCCGTGCCTCGGGGGTTTCCTCCGGGTACTCCGGTTTCCTCCCCCGGTCCAAAGACATGCATGGTAGGTTGATTGGCATCTCTGGAAAATTGTCCGTAGTGTGTGAGTGTGTGAGTGAATGAGAGTGTGTGTGTGCCCTGTGATGGGTTGGCACTCCGTCCAGGGTGTATCCTGCCTCGATGCCCGATGACGCCCTCGTGACCCGAGTAGTTCGGATAAGCGGTAGAAAATGAATGAACTGCTAATTATTTTGTATGAAAGTGTTTATTTTTAGAGCAAAATTTATAATGAATCTATTTGAAGATTTTTTAGCATGATGTTTTATTTGTGTTTACTTATTTTATGGGGAGTCGATATTTTGATAT
>NC_062519.1:2182758-2287758 GCF_022655615.1 Tachysurus fulvidraco | reverse complement strand
TTATTTATATGAACTATGAACACCACATTGTCCCATTTACTCACTCACTCACTCTCACTCATTTTCTACCGCTTTATCCGAACTTCTCGGGTCACGGGGAGCCTGTGCCTATCTCAGGCGTCATCGGGCATCAAGGCAGGATACACCCTAGACGGAGTGCCAACCCATCACAGGGCGCGCACACACACACACACACACACACACACACACACACACACACACTACGGACAATTTTCCAGAGATGCCAATCAACCTACCATGCATGTCTTTGGACCGGGGGAGGAAACCGGCGTAACCGGAGGAAACCCCCGAGGCACGGGGAGAACATGCAAACTCCGCACACACAAGGCGGAGGCGGGAATCGAACCCCGACCCTGGAGGTGTGAGGCCACCGTGCCCCCTTGTCCCATTTATTCATTTATAATTAAACTTGTGTAACATCCACAAAGTCTGTGCTCTCACAAGCCTTTCTTTTTCCCCACACTTTAAAGTGTGAAGCACAGACACCGGAGACTCTTTCTATCTCCTTAACACTTTCACCATGAGGACATCCTTAAAAATATCCTTGTTTGCCGTAACCCGACCGACCCTGTCAATTCAGGACTGACTCAATTATTTATTTTTTAGTTATTTATTTTTGCTTTAAGCCCAACCGACTTGCCGGTTGTAAATTTGCGTTAAGACCGACTTTTTTTTTACTCGTCAAACCAATGGCTATGTACTAAATAAGTGGCAAGAGGAATGGAATACATGGTCGAATAACAAACTGTTTGAAATACAGGATACATATTAAATTACTAATAGGTCTCTAATATGTATCTAATACCTATGTATATACCTATAATCCCATTACCGCTATTTTACAAGGTTTCATCAGAAAAGGTTTTAGAGTTTCTGTCATATATTAATGTAAAAAAAACATTTAAGTTGTCTATATTTGTCTATATTTATTTCTTTGTGATTTTGGGTTATTTTAGTTCTTATTAACCGTTCTTGCTATGAAGATAGCCTCAGTAGCTGACATGGCAGTAAATTATAGCAACTAACTAACTTATTCTTCAAACAACTAATACAAAAGCAATACAATAATAATAATTAGATTTTAGTAAGTATTGTAAATATATAAATTGGCCTGCATACAGACGAAGGCTACGTTCTTTCTTTTAAATAAGAACCAGTGACGTCATCTATGTTTACGCTATTGGTTCCCGGATGTCACACTACGGCCTGTACGTTCGCTTCGTCTCATTCTCTCATTCACTGTCAGAGACGACGGTTCGCGCTCGGTAACGATGGCTGCGGCTGCAGTAAACAAAATGTTTGCGGTCACCGTTCAAAGTCGTACGGGTTCGGGCGCCATAATACATCTAAGTCATTAAAACAGCTCGACACGCTTTAACTTGGCACGAAGTTCTGTAAAAACTGTCCAGCATCAAAATAAGGTTTGCAACGATGCGCCCGAAGGCACGGGTTGAAGACCCAGCCAGTGACGTCACGATTTGCTAATTTGTTTAAAGTCATACCTACTGTACGTAATCACCATAAATTGTACTTTTTTTTTTTTACATTGAATCTTGAAAAAAATAAAAAATAGACCTACCTACTGACCCCCCCCCCCCTTTTTTTTACTGTTACTGCAAACCAAACGATTTTTAAGGATGGCCTCAGTTTGATTATATGTGTTAATTAAAGGCATTGCTTTAAAATCCCTTTATTATTAATTCTACATAAACCTGTGAAAACACTTTGTGTGTTGTTGCACATCTCGGTCCTCGACACAGGAAGTGTTTATTCCGGTCTCGAGTTTTAATCCAAGTGTATTTAGAGTTTCAGTCCGGTTTGAAACAAGCCTCTGTTCTCAGGACGGTCGTGTCAACTTTTCCGTCTGAGCTCATAGAGCACGCAGTTGGAGAGCAGGCAGGAGGGCAGGGTGGCTGTTTTTCCATCTCCACGGCTGTCCCCTTATGATCTGTGTCTGCGAGTGAACGAGTGGTCTTTAGAGAAAGGAAACTACAGAGAGGTTTATGTTTGACGTCTGGTTTATAAGGAAAAGTGTTTAGTTTAGTGACATTTATCATAAGTCATCAGCAGTCACCTTCGTTTGGTGCTTACATTTAACTGGAGCCTATCTGGGTAAGGAATTTGACTGGGGCACACACACACACACACACACACACACACACACACACACACACACACACACACACACACACACACAGTCGTGCGCACACACACACTCCTGTCTTGACACTGACCCACTTGGCCACTGCTGCAGCTCTGCAAGATCGTGCACGCACACACACACACACACACACACACACACACACACACACACACACACACACACACACACACACACACACACACACACACTCCTGTCTTGACACTGACCCACTTGGCCACTGCTGCAGCTCTGCAAGATCACACACACACACACACACACACACACACACACACACACACACACACACACACACACACACACACACACACACACAAAATCACAAAAGTGACTACACCCCTAAGTTAAAATGTCCAAATTGGGTGACCATTTTGATATTTTGTGTGACCATCATTATTTTCCTGCACTGCCTTAACCCTCTTGGGCATAGAGTTCACCAGAGCATCACAGGTTGCCGCTGGAGTCGTCTTCCAGTCCTCCATGATGACATCACGGAGCTGGTGGATGTTAGAGACCTTGCGCTTCTCTACCTTCCGTTTGAGGATGTTACACAGATGCTCAATAGGGTTTAGGTCTGGAGACATGCTTGGCCAGTACATCACCTTTACCCTCAGCTTCTTTAGCAAGGCCGTTGTCGTATTGGAGGTGTGTTTGGGGTCGTTATCATGTTGGATTATCATGTTGCCCTGCAGCCCAGTCTCAGAAGGAAGAAGCTCATGGTCTGCTTTAGTAGGTCACAGTACATGTTGGCATTCATGGTTCCTTCAATGAACTGTAGCTCCCCAGTGCCAGCAGCACTCATTCAGCCCCAGACCATGAGACTCCCACCACCATGCTTGACTGTATGCAATACACCCTTGTCTTTGTCCTCCTCACCTGGTTGCCACTACACACGCTCAGCACCATCTGAACCAAATGAGTTTATCTTGGTCTCATCAGACCACAGGATATGGTTCCAGTAAACAATTTCCTTAGTCTGCTTGTCTTCAGCAAACTATTTGTGGGCTTTCCTGTGCATCATCTTTAGAAGAGGCTTCCTTCTGGGACGACAGAGATGCAGACCGATTTGATGTGGCGTACGGTCTGAGCATTGCCAGGCTGACCCCCCACCCCCCACCCCCCACCCCACCTCTTCAACCTCTGCGGCTATGCTGGCAGCATTCATAGGTCTATTTCCCAAACACAACCTCTGGATATGACGCTGACGACATACTCAACTTCCTGCTGTATGATCGTGGCCAACGTGCTGCATCTCAGTTTCAGGGTCTTTGGCGATATTCTTATAACCAACGCCATATTTTTTTTCAGATCCTCGGAGAGATCTTTGCCATGAGGTGCCATGTTGTACCATGTTGCCATGAGGTACCAATGACCAGTATGAGCGAGTGAGAGAGTGATCACACCAAATTTAACACACCGGAGACCTTGTAACACTAACGAGTCACATGACACCAGGGAGAGAAAATGGCTAATTGGGCCCAATTTGGATGTTTTCACTTAGGGGGTGTACTCACTTTTTTGGCCAGCGGTTTAGACATTAATGGCTGTGTGTTGAGTTATTTTAAGAGGACGGCAAACTGACACTGTTATACAATCTGTACACGCACTACTTTACATTGGAGCATTTCTTCAGTGTTTTCAAATAAAAATATCTAATAAAATATTTATAAAAATGTCAGGGGTGTACTTACTTCTGTGAGATACCGTATCTGTGTGTTTGAGAGATCATTTTCTGACTTTTTCTTCATCTTATGTTCCATTTCCCCTTCACACACTCAGTGAGTCTGTTTTGTGTCTCTTGCAGTGTATCAGTGTTTCTCAGTGCTGGAAGATGGAGCTCTGGCTCACAGCCTTCAGGAGCAGGAGAGTGAGTAAACACTCCATCACACTTGTCCTCCTCAAAAGAAATGACGTAAGAGCAAACAGGATGTTCTGACACGTTCTTTTCCCCCCACAACGTCTTAGTCGAAGAGTTCTACAGCTCCAACCTGCAGAAGAACCAGGCGGTGCAGAACGATGTCCACTTGGCTCGGAGGCTACAGGAGGAGGAGGAGGAGGAGGAGGAGGAGGAAGAGGAGAGGGTCCAACTCACACAACAGCTCCAGCAGCTGTAAGATAGTGTGTGTGTGTATGTGTGGTTAAACATTTTAATGAATTGCTTTACATCAACATTCCCACGTCGTCTCTGATACGTCTGACGTTAGCTACTTATCAAAACAATCTGATAACGATGCTTAAAGCACACCTAGAGATCAGGTAACAAACTAACTGTTACATTAAAGGTGCAGTCAGTGAGTCTTTTAAAGTTGTATTTAAGTGTGCTACATGTAGATCTATTAACCTGTCATAACTTTCAGTTGTGGGAGGGGGCACGGTGGCTTAGTGGTTAGCACGTTCGCCTCACACCTACAGGGTTGGGGGTTCGATTCCTGCCTCCGCCTTGTGTGTGTGTGTAGTTTGCATGTTCTCCCCGTGCCTCGGGGGTTTCCTCCGGGTACTCCGGTTTCCTCCCCCGGTCCAAAGACATGCATGGTAGGTTGATTGGCATCTCTGGAAAATTGTCTGTAGTGTGTGAGTGTGTGAGTGTGTGAGTGAATGAGAGTGTGTGCACAGGCTCCCCGTGACCCGAGAAGTTTGGATAAGCGGTAGAAGATGAATGAATGAATGAACTTTCAGTCGTGTGTGTCAGAGTGCTTGGTGCTGTTCGGATTAAAGGGGCGGTCAGCGATTTTAAAAATTCATACAGAAATATTTTTGTAATATTTTGGTAACACATTCTGGTGGGTGTCAATAAACATATCAGAAGAGTTATCAAAAAACATATCTGCTCAGAAGAGAAGCTCAGGTTTTTAAAGCATCTTAAATAAGGAAAATAAAAACAAACAAACGATGAAGTCTTACCGATAAGGACGAGGAGATTTTTAAAGAAGGAAATACCGTTAAAGCTGCAGTCAGTATTTTTCTAAATCTTAAACAGCTCATCCTTTGAGTGGCACACGAATGTTAGATTATAACACAATCATAAGGTCATGGAAATGGTTGTTTGTGGGTGTGTCTAAAATTACTGACTGCACCTTTAATTACAATGTCTTTCTGATTGCTGATGACTATCTGAACACTTTTAGAAGTCGTTTCCGTCTGTGCGTCTCATTTGTAGGGAGGAGCAAGACTGCGAGTACGCAAGGATGATTCAGGAAGAGCTGCGGCGATGTGACGAAGAAGCTCAGAGGAGGGAGGAAGAGGACGAGGTAAAGTTCGGTTCTTTACAGTACGTCCTAGAGCAGTGTGTGTGTGTGTGTGTGTGTGTGTGTGTGTGTGTGTGTGTGTGTGTGTGTGTGTTCTGTCGTGGCTTTGTGCTCTCACACGACACTCGCTCTCACACAGTCCACACATTTCTCTCACGTTTAAGCTCATTACAGGGCACTTGGACAGAGCGGGCACTTGTTCACAACAGTAAAGAGATCATGGATGGAAAAGGAAAAGCAGCACGAGAGAAAGAGGCTCCTGTTTTCAGGCTCTGCAGAACACTTCACAGAGCCTCAAGTGCTGCTTTCTTTCTTTGTTCCTTCAGCCTCGCTAAAACTCAAACTTTAAAAATGGCAGTTTTGTTGTTGACGAGCTTGAGACCGCACTTTGGGGCTTCGTGACCGTCTCCATAGCGACGCACACATTTTTATTTTCAGCACCGTGTCGTGAGAAGGTCGGTTTAGACGTGAACGGCGAGGCCAGATATCCAGTGCTGATGTTCACAAACGTTAAAGGAATCGTTTGGCTAAAATCCTTTTCTATTACGTTGTTTGTGTATTTATTTTCATTGTAGTAACAGCGCCAGCGTGAATTATACACATGCTATAACTTCAGTTAGCGCTTAACATTCATTCATTCATTCATCTTCTACCACTTATCCGAACTTCTCGGGTCACGGGGAGCCTGTGCCTATCTCAGGCGTCATCGGGTATCGAGGCAGGATACACCCTGGACCTTGCCAACCCATCACAGGGCACACACACTCTCTCATTCACTCACACACTCACACACACACACACACACACACACACACACACACACACACACACACACACACACACACACACACACACTACGGACAATTTTCCAGAGATGCCAATCAACCTACCATGCATGTCTTTGGACCGGGGGAGGAAACCGGAGTACCCGGAGGAAACCCCCGAGGCACGGGGAGAACATGCAAACTCCACACACACAAGGCGGAGGAGGGAATCGAACCCCCAACCCTGGAGGTGTGAGGCGAACGTGCTAACCACTTTCTGGTCTTTCTGTGCGAGAGCTTTAAACCAGATTAAACCAGATGTGTCTTTAATAAACAAATATTCATATTTATTTTCTTATGTTATTACCACTGTGTGTTTTTTCTCCATATGTAATGGAGAAAAGCTTCATATAGCTGGCATCAAAAATCTCTTTTACTTTCTTTAGCTTTATTTTTCTACGTAACGTCTCTATACATACAGACGGACGTACCTGACGCCGTAAGATTAAGACTAAATCATGGATTTCTTTCCGTATTTTTTGTGCACCAGACAGTAAACGGGAGCTGATTGCAGGTAGGAACTAGTTGTGAATGTGGAACTGAGGAAAGGTCGCACATCAGGAATTGTTTCTTTACTTTAGGGAATCTCTGCAGCGATGTCTCTGAAAAAAGACTCAATAAACTGTGAGAATGAATCATTCCCAGTGATTGTGAAACCCCTGGTGTTGACTTATTCAGTCCAATCTGGCCAGAAGGCCACGTGAGCTACCTGAATAACGCCCTAACGCCGTGTTCACACTGGAGTGTATTAGAGCAGGGAACGATGTGTACACTGAGAACACAGACTCATTTACAACGAATCGATGAATAAATGAATCACATACACTGGATGGAAAATTATTGTCCTTCCTGATAGTGGTCTCAACAGGGCGAGTCAGGCTTTAAAGAAAAAAAAAAGGGAATAAATTACAGGCTTCCGCTCGGCCTCGGTTTGTCTCGTCGTTCGGGTTTGAAGAACCCGAAGCTCTCGGAATAAAGCTTTTATCAGACGGTGCTTTAGAAAGAACTATATAAGCAAGATGTCACTGTGTAAGTCACTGTAGCTGTTGACAAAGGGAGGCCTGTGTGTGTGAGTGTGTGTGAGTGTGTGTGTGTGTGTGTGTGAGTGAGTGCGCGTGTGTGTGAAAGTCCCGACTCCTGGCTGAGAAACAAAATGAGGCTTTTCAATGCCTCCTTTCTCCACACATGCCACCTGGTTTATTATTACACATGAAGTGTGTGTTTTGTGTGTGTGTGTGTGTGTGTTTTGTGTGTGTGTAGGGGGCCGGGCATCAGGAGGCTGTGAGTGGGTCTGTAACCCCTCTATAAATAACTGCTAGCTGTATACAGATGAATTTTACCATGTCAGAGTGAATGCTTTGTTAGACCATGTGAAATATCTCAGCGAGGTGACGACGAGGACTAAAGAGCGTCAGAAATCCGTCTACAGAACAGTTCGGTCGAGAGAGGAAGAAAAAAAAAACTTAATACTAAAGTTGTTCCTTTGTTTTACAGCTAAAACATTACAGTTTATCGAAAGTCTCACCACACTGAGACCGAGAATGTTCCTCATTAACGTGTAATGACTTCACACCGTAAAAACACGTTTGGATTTATTTCAGTTCGAACAGCTTCAGACTCTCGAGCTGTTTGCTGTGAGCTCTCCAGTTAGGTTAAATCCTCCAGTTAGGAAATCTCCACCTTAAAGAAAGGAAAGTTGGAGAAGAGGGTAAGAAGATAGAAAGTGTTTAGTCTGACTGAAAAAAACAAACAGCAGGAGGTGACCTTGGAGATCAGTTTTTTTTATCTTTACATAAACTTTTATACTGGAACATTTTGTAAATAAAACTTTCTTGTTAGTTTTACTGAATTAATTAAAGTGCACAAACGTCTGCACACAGCTTTATATACTGTACCATATACTATGACTAAGCCTTAACATTTGTAGGCATCTAAAAACAGTGTTCTTATAGTAGTCTTTAGCGCCCCCTGCTGGCTAGAGGCCACTTTACCTGAAATCTAACAGAACCCATTTACCATTTTGAAATGATAAACTCGACATAAGCGGAACTTTAATTCAGCTCACTGGTTGTTAATAACGGTGTATTTATAGATTATATATTTATATATTATATATTTATATATTATTAGTAATTATTAATAAGCTGTGTGGTCTGAGCTCTGTCTCTTTCTGAGAATCTGAGATCTGTTCTGAATCCTTCTGTTGTTTCCTCAAGATGTCAATGTCCATTAAACCAAGACTAAACCAACACCAAACCTCCATTAAACCAACACCAAACCTCCATTAAACCAACACCAAACCTCCATTAAACCAACACCAAACCAACACTAAACCAACACCAAACCAACATCAAACCTCCATTAAACCAACACTAAACCAACACCAAACCTCAATTAAACCAACACTAAACCAACACTAAACCAACACTAAACCAACACCAAACCTCCATTAAACCAACATTAAACCAACACTAAATCAACACTAAACCTTCACTAAACCAACATTAAACCAACACCAAACTTCCATTAAACCTCCATTAAACCAACACCAAACCTCCATTAAACCAACACCAAACCTCCATTAAACCAACACCATACCTCCATTAAACCAACACCAAACCTCCATTAAACCAACACTAAACCAAGACTAAACCAACACCAAACCTCCATTAAACCAACACCAAACCTCCATTAAACCAACATCAAACCTCCATTAAACCAACACTAAACCAACACTAAACCAACACCAAACCTCCATTAAACCAACACCAAACCTCCATTAAACCAACACCAAACCTCCATTAAACCAACACTAAACCAACACTAAACCAACACCAAACCTCCATTAAACCAACACCAAACCTCCATTAAACCAACACCAAACCTCCATTAAACCAACACTAAACCAACACTAAACCAACACCAAACCTCCATTAAACCAACACCAAACCTCCATTAAACCAACACCAAACCAACACTAAACCAACACCAAACCTCCATTAAACCAACATCAAACCTCCATTAAACCAACATCAAACCTCCATTAAACCAACACTAAACCAAGACTAAACCAACACTAAACCAACACTAAACCAACACCAAACCAACACTAAACCAACACCAAACCTCCATTAAACCAACACTAAACCAACACCAAACCAACACTAAACCAACACTAAACCAACACCAAAGCAACATTAAACCAACACTAAACCTCCATTAAACCAAGACTAAACCAAGACTAAACCAACACTAAACCTTCAGATCATGCGCTTTAGGACAAACCGCTTTTTTATGCTAAGCTTCAGACTGATAACAATAACATTATTATTTAAAACTCTATGCTGTAATAGAGGTGATGTTACTCAGTTTATCAGTCACATAAATTAAGAAACATTTCTTTTGTAAGCTCTCTCTCTCTCTCTCTCTCTCTCTCTCTCTCTCTCTCTCTCTCTCTCTCTCTCTCTTTCTGTTTATTGCATCTCACTAAAAGTCTTCTCTAAACCCCAATTATCTTATATTGAAATATATTCATTTAATATTAACATAATAA
The DNA here is from genome assembly GCF_022655615.1 of Tachysurus fulvidraco. Classification (NCBI taxonomy): domain Eukaryota; kingdom Metazoa; phylum Chordata; class Actinopteri; order Siluriformes; family Bagridae; genus Tachysurus; species Tachysurus fulvidraco. Next base: position 2,277,954 of record NC_062519.1, on the reverse strand, counting down.
TAATTAAATATTATAAATATTTGGTATTATATCATCTTTTTTTCGTTTATTTGACTGGTTACTCGAATGAAACAGGTTGACCTTTAAACTCTGATCATTCAAAAGCAGCTACAGTAGGTACATCAATAATGTCAGCAACAAAAACAAATTATAATAAAAATATATTCAGAGAATAATTTCAGGAATAAAACGTTCTCCGCTAAACAACAAATTATAAAATACTATAATCTGTACTGAGAGTTTCATTTGTTTTATTTCTTTATCCTGAGGCTTGAGATTTAATCGATGTCCTCCTTTACACTTTACTTGATTTCTATTTTATTGTTTGCTCTTTTTGGTTTTATTACATCTTTTCCACAGAGGTGTTGCCTTCCGCTGCCGTTGTCCTCGTTTCTGCTGAGTGGTTTATTCGCTCTAACTCTGCTAGCAGTGGAATAAAATAGTTAGCAGTGTTTCTAAATGTGTTGTCTCTGTATTAAAGTGCAATAATAGAGAGCTGCCATGATGTCACAGTTATAGAACCACAACAGAAACCAACACACACACACACACACACACACACACACACACACACACACACACACACACACACACACACACACACACACTACGTTATAGAAATTGCCTTTAGAATCAAAACCTCAACAATTGAGACTGCGCTACTCAGTGTGCACATGCAGTGTGTGTGTGTGTGTGTGGGGGGGGGCATTTGTGGGTTTACCCTGAGCTGTATTTTCCTCTGTTCAGTGCGTTAGTGATGTGTGTGGAAACTTCTCAGCCCACTCTTGCGGCCTCTACAGTATACACACAGGAACACTTTCTAAAGATGTTACTCTGCAAAATTCAGCCAAATGTCATTTCGTACACGTACTGCGTGTGTTACGGTCCCCGTGTCAGTCGTATGTAGGAGATGTTTCACCACAGCACTCTGATTGGCCAATAGGTGTTAATGAATGTTCTAGAACAGTAGCCCTATTATGCAGTTTTTATTAAAGTTTATAATGTTTGTAATGCATTGTTGTTTCCATAGTAACGGCTCGTTCACGGTGACTTGCACGACAGATGCTTCACATGTTCTAAGTCTAATAATATGCACGTTTATAAAAGTGTATATAATATATTTATATATTTAATCATTCAATCGTGTGTGTGTTTTTGTGTGTGTGTGTGTGTGTGTGTGTGTGTGTGTGTGTGTGTGTGTGTGTGTGTGTGTGTGTGTGTGTGTTGGTAGAAGATGGCCAAACGGTTGCAGGAAGAGGAAGAATCGATGATTAGACAGGAGAGAGCTGAGGCTGGTCACCACGAGGACAGAGGAGACTCACTGCTCAGTCAGGGTAATTAAACTTCATACATCTCTGTCTCTGTCTCCATCTCTCTCTCTCTCTCTCTCTTTCTTTCTTTTTCTTTTGTCATTTTGACTGTTCTCTCTCTCGTGCAGGTTTAGGGCTCTGGGAGCAGATGATGCGGGATGCAGAACTTGCACGTAGACTGCAGGAGGAGGAGGACACACTGCCTCAACGGAGAGTAGGTCATATAGATCACACACACACACACACACACACACACACACACACACACACACACACACACACACACACACACACACACACACACACACACACAGCATTTCATTTCACATTCTGTTGTTCTGGTTCCAGATCACCGAAACTGACGTGGACTTTCGTACAGTTCAAGTGGCCCAAGATGAGGTGAGAGGATGGATGGATGGTTGGATGGATGGATGGATGGAATGACTAAACCTGTATAAAGAGATAAAAGAAGAATGGCTGGATGGAAAGATGGATGAATGAATAGATGACAGATGGATGTTGGATAATGACATGACATACGGCTAAGTACGGTGACCCATACCCAGAATTCGTTCTCTGCATTTAACCCATCCAAAGTGCACACACACAGCAGTGAACACACACACACACCATGAACACACACCCGGAGCAGTGGGCAGCCATTTATGGATGGATGGATGGATTTGGATAGAAAAATGGATGAAAGACAAAAATGGCTGCATAGATGGATGGATGGATGGATGGGTGGGTGGATGGAAATGGATAATTATTCTTGATTACAGACTAAATTAATTAATTAAATAATTCCGTTGGTTGGATACATGGAGGAAAGGTGAAATGAACGAGTGAATGAATGGATGAACTGCAGCTGAATGGATAGATGGTTAGATGGATGAAAAGATGAAAAACGTCTCGTGTGATGGACGATCATAACGACGGACAGATGGATTTAATTACTCGGTATAAACGAGTAGGTACTGTACGTGAAGGGATGAGTTGAGTGGAGTTCAGCTGGATGATGAACTGCATCACACTGAACGGAGGGATGAAAGATAACAATGGATGGAGCGATGAAGTTAAACCAGTCGAATGGCTTGAAGTAGAATGGGTGGATAGAGGAAAGAAAAGAAAGATTCATTAAGGTGGATGAAATATTAATAAAGTCTCTGATGTGACGATGAAAGCTTTGCGAACTCCCGACTTCTGTCGCTTCCGCTCTCTGTTACAGGAACTTGCTCGCTACATGCAGCGACAGGAGAAGAAGAGCGGCAGAAGGTCATGTGACCTGTTTGCCCTGGAGAGGTCACCTGATCGGAGAGGCAGAAGAGTAGGAATCACATCCGAAATATATTATGTGACAAATTCTCACTTAACACTAGTAAACAAATTTTATTTATTTATTTGTTTGTTTGTTTGTTTGTTTACTTATTTATTTATTTACACACTAAATCAGCGATATATAAGAAACGTCCGGTTACGACTCTCTCTGAAATCTGGAGATTTTCATTTTTAAGATTTTTTTACTCAATTTAAGGTTTATTATTATTATTATTATTATTATTATTATTATTATTATTATTATTATTATTATTATTATCAATTTACTAATTTATTTCTATTTATTTCGGTATGTAAATGAACGGTCTAGGTGACGAGAGAGAGACTGAACTCCGAGGGCCTTCACTCACCTGTGGAAGAGGAACGATCTCAGGACGATCAGCACTCACTAATCCCCACATGCACTACTCTGTTAGTCTCACACACACACACACACACACACACACACACACACACACACACACACACACACACACACACACACACACACGCACAGCAGGTCACGTTATTCTCACATCCTTCCTCTTTTCTCCACAGACTCGCTCACCCGTTCCACAACATTGCGGAGGAGTTGGACCCGACGTTCGCCGGCAGGAAGCGGGAAACCAGAATCTCCACCAGCTCGTCATCGGGTAATTAAACTTTTTGGAAAACTGAATTTTCTAGGTTCTAGTCCAGATCACGTGGCGACTCTGTTTTCTGCAGGAATCCGCCTGGCTCCTCGGACACCTCACAGCGTTTTCTACGACTACCTTCCAGAACCTTCTGCCATCCCACCAAGCAGACGGCAGGCAGACAGACCGGGACGCCTCAAACCCAAAGAGAAACGGGAAAGCTGTAAGCAGCAGTGAAGGGAGGGGGGGGTTTCTTTAGTTGTGCACTGTAGAAACACATGGGGTGGTGTGATGAAGCAGAAGTTTATCTTCTTCTATCTTATCCTGTAGCTGCACGGTGTTTTATTCCTCTTATACCACAGCAATGTACCAACGCTTAACGTTTCCATTAACAGAATAACGACATCTCGTACATTAGCGTCACAGTACGTTGTAGTTAATGTCGTGGTCTTCCTCGTCACTTACTTTACAGCAGCTGTAATATAATACGGTCGTTCTCTCACCCGCATCACCCCCCCCTCATTATTATAAGACACTTACCTGATATACCTTCGCACTTTTAGTCTGTTTATGTTGAGCGTCCAGTCGTCGGAATAAAAGCCACTGTAAAAGAAAACGAATCAACTCCTCCTGACCAATCAGAGCGGAGAATTCAGCAGCATTCATCCATATTCCACTCCGTCTTCAGTTCTCAAGTATTAGACATTAATGAATTAAAAAAAAAATCAGTTTCCTGAGATGTTTACAATATTTTCCTTATAAAAATCTAACTTTTTTTGATGCACATTATAATACAGCTCTCAGCGTGATTTAGAGAGAAACCGGGAATTAGATTCTGTAAAAAAAAAATAGAGTAAATTAAAGTGTTTCAGATCTTTGGTGCATAAAAAAGGAATCCGTCTTCGTTCCTGGAATGTGGAGGGAATTTGTGCGGCATCATTTGGAGCGTCGATGTACGTTAACGCGGCACTAAACTGTTCACTGTAACCTTTAAACAATGTGCAGTGACTGCAGTGAGGTGGCAGGATCTCTTCCTGGAGTTTATCAAGCTTGTTTAAATTCATCAACCTAGAGAGTTCATTCATTCATTCACTCATCTTCTACCGCTTATCCGAACTTCTCGGGTCACGGGGAGCCTGTGCCTATCTCAGGCGTCATCGGGCATCGAGGCAGGATACACCCTGGACGGAGTGCCAACCCATCACAGGGCACACACACACACTCTCATTCACTCACACACACTACGGACAATTTTCCAGAGATGCCAATCAACCTACCATGCATGTCTTTGGACCGGGGGAGGAAACCGGAGTACCCGGAGGAAACCCCCGAGGCACGTGGAGAACATGCAAACTCCATACACACAAGGCGGAGGCGGGAATCGAACCCCCAACCCTGGAGGTGTGACGCGAACGTGCTAACCACTAAGCCACCGTAGCCCCGAGAGTTAAAACTGCTTATTATTATTTTTTAAAAATATAACAAAACTTAAACGGTATTTTTTTGTGTAATATTGATAGTTTAATTAACGCATCGATATACGATCGAGTTCAAAGTTAAAACCGAATCCAGATTGAATACAGATTAGCACTATCAGTCTTCACTATCAGTTTGCAAGACTTTGTGTTTATGTTTGTGGGTTTTTTGTGTTTTAACAGTGAAGCTGTACTGGATTTACAGGTTAGCGGTGTGTTTTAAACACTGATATAATCAGATGTTTGCCGGTATAACCAGCTCCGTTTCATTTTTATTAACACAACTCGTTAGCATACACACAAAGAAATTAGCATCGTTCCGAGTATCTGGGCTTCAAATAGTGGGGATTGTAGGGAAGGAAAAAAAGATACCTGGCAGAAATGACATGCTCAGAGCTTTAAAACCAGAATTTAAAATATAAATAAGCCAAAAAAATAAATAAAAATCTTACGTTAAAAACGTCGGATGAGACGCACGAGTCCTTCGCGCTTTCTGTGCTGGAGAATAGAGATTATTCATTTGTAGGTAATTCACATGGAATAAAAGTCTATTAGTGTGTTTCTGACTTCACTGTCATTAAAATCTTATAGCACATCAGTTAACTGTACTGTTTATTAGTGTTGTTTATGCCTCCGGAAAATAATGTCAGGAAACGAACCCACTAATATTTCAGAAAAATATCCAAAATTATTTTTCAAAAATAAATAAATAAATAAATAAATAAATAAATAAATAAATAAATAAATAATGTCTGAATAGTTTTAGAAGAAAAAAAAAACATTAAATCGCCCAACAACAAAATAATAAATGATGTAACTTGTCTGTGATTTTATTGGCCGTTTGTTTGCTTTGCTCTTATAAGATGCTGAGGAACTGTTCCAGGTTTCAGGAGGGAGGATTTCGGAGATTTGTAACAGGATCTGTGGAATATCTCTAACGATCGCTGCGTACGTCTCTCTCCTGTTGTGCTGTAAGGGCTTTGGTTTTATTTCATTCATAGGTAATAATAAGAAATAATTTTACACACAGGGTTTTTTTTAATGGCAGTTCTCAAAAAAACTGGGACGTAAGGGCTTCGAACTCGTCAGATAGAAAGAATATCATATTGACCTTAAAACCGTTTACACGACAAAAGCATTCCTGGTTATTTTTCATTCGTCTGTTTTGTACTGTTTTGATGTTAGGAGAAATATCTTTGTTTTTTTTTAATAAAAACGCTTGCTTGACTTTAAATACTTTTTATGTAGTACATACAATAAAAAAAACACAAGGCTAATGCCCTGGTGTATTTTGTGCATTTATACATTAATTCGTTCATTCATTCATTCATTCATTCATTCATTCATTTTCTACCGCTTTATCCGAACTTCTCGGGTCACGGGGAGCCTGTGCCTATCTCAGGCGTCATCGGGCATCGAGGCAGGATACACCCTGGACGGAGTGCCAACCCATCACAGGGCACACACACTCTCATTCACACACGCACACACTCACACACTACGGACAATTTTCCAGAGATGCCAATCAACCTACCATGCATGTCTTTGGACTGGGGAGGAAACCGGAGTACCCGGAGGAAACCCCCGAGGCACGGGGAGAACATGCAAACTCCACACACACAAGGCGGAGGTGGGAATCGAACCCCCAACCCTGGAGGTGTGAGGCAAACGTGCTAACCACTAAGCCACTGTGCCCCCCCCCCCATTTATACAATGTTTGTTTGTTTGCTTATTTATTTATTTCGATTTTCTTCGCACACCTGCACTGTATGCTACGCACTCACAAAGTAAATTTCGCTGTTAGATCGTGTTGTGGTTTCACATCAGCTCTGAATAATATGTTATTTTTAGACGGCGTTAACGCGACGCGGCGCTGCGACTGACACCATCTTCAGCTCTTTGTTCTCATCACAGAGAGGGAAATTCTTGCCACGTTGGATTGTTTAGATGTCAATCTGCGTCATTGTTCTAGATCTGCTTAGACGAGGATTCGCTCCACCCACACACACACCCAAACACCCACCCACACACACTCACACACACACACACACACACACACTGCACCTTGAACGAGGTCACACTGCTTCTGCTACTTCCACCCACTCTTTGTCATTTTTAACCACTCATTAGTCATAGTAGGAACGAGGCATAATTTTGTTTGTAATAATAATAATAATCTTTATTTAGTTAGCACCTCTTTTCTTTACTTTTTACATTTAATATGAAAATCGAAGTGCTTTGCAATGCAAAGAAATACAGAAATCAGGTCAAAACATTGTCAGATCAACCTAATAATAAAATAAATTAAAGTAGTGACAGAGCGAAGAAAATCATTATAATAATACAAAAAAAAATGCAAAATGTCCTTTACAGCCTTTTTTTTTTAGAGATAAGTTAGTAATCCTGCACCAGGCAGATCCTAAAATCTATATGATCAAGCTGTGCCAAAAATAGAACTCTGTTTTATAATAGAAATTAAAAAAACAAACAAATATATCAGTGTAGGAAGTCTCGTGTCAGACAACAAGCTCAAATGGTTTATCATCCAGGAGCAGAGACGAATTACTGCCGTGTTCCTCCTGCGGAAAACAGAAAGTGCACTGCTCCAGTTCAGGGACCAGACTCAGCCGTGCTGAACACACACACACACACACACACACACACACACACACACACACACACACACACACACACACACACACACACACACACACACACACACACAATAGCTTGGTTAATCATTTATAAATGACTGTTAATGAAAATATTGACAGTTTGAAAACTCTTGGTTGTGTTATTTCCCACACTGTAGAAGCTGAAATACTCTGAGTTTAAGTTGCAGTGAATTTAATAGATAGATAGACAGACAGACAGACAGACAGACAGACACACAGATAGATAGATAGATAGATAGATAGATAGATAGATAGATAGATAGATAGATAGATAGATAGATAGATAGATAGATAGATAGATAGATAGATAGATAGATAGATAGATAGAAAGTAAGAAGCCTTTATTTGCCCCAAATATTGTTTTTTATAAGTTGGGGTCAGAGCACAGGGTTAGCCACGATACAGCACCCCTGGAGGGTTAAGGGCCTTGCTCAAGGGCCCGACAGTGCAGATTGAACAATGATTCTCTGATCAACAACCCACAGCCTTAACCATTGAGCCACCACTCAAACAGGTTGTAAAAAGACTTGTCTTATCTCACATCAGCTGGTGACTGACAGACTCACGGTTAATCACACACCTAATAATGGGAATCTTATAGTGCATGGGAATCGCATTAACCAATAGGAATGTTATACTAATCAACTGGGAATAACACAAAATAACTGGGAATCCTACCCTGAATGATTGGACCTACACTAAACAGCTTGGAATTACAATCACACACCATTCATTCATTCATTCATTTTCTACCGCTTATCCGAACTTCTCGGGTCACGGGGAGCCTGTGCCTATCTCAGGCGTCATCGGGCATCGAGGCAGGATACACCCTGGACGGAGTGCCAACCCATCACAGGGCACACACACTCTCATTCACTCACACACACACACTACGGACAATTTTCCAGAGATGCCAATCAACCTACCACGCGTGTCTTTGGACCGGGGGAGGAAACTGGAGTACCCGGAGGAAACCCCCGAGGCACGGGGAGAACATGCAAACTCCACACACACAAGGCGGAGGTGGGAATCGAACCCCCAACCCTGGAGGTGTGAGGCAAATGTGCTAACCACTAAGCCACTGAATCAAACACCAACTGGGAAACCAATTTAAAACCAGGAATTACATAGAACAACTGGGAACGTCACAGTGAAGGATAGTGATTGGAAACTGAAAAACAGAATCTCATTCCACACGATAATCACACACTGAATCTGGGATCCTGTACAATTTGGATCAGTCCAAAAAAAAGTAAAAGACTATAATAGAAATCAGACACTATATGAGAGGAACTGGCACATTTTAGAGTAATTATGGAGATTTATCAGACTTTAACCACATTTTTTTTTTACTTACCAGCTGGAGTCTCCACAGGCCCGAGTGGCGTCTTCTCCGTCTTTTCCTTTTTAAAGTACATGGCCATGCACAGCGGCATCGCTGAACTGACGATCAAGCAGGCACAAATTATAGCCATGACCAGCTTCATCCCCGGATCTACAAAAAAATCGGTCACAATCACATGATTATCTCGTAGCAAAGTACAGAAATAATTAACGAAGCGCCATTTTATGTGTACACGCACCTTTGCTGTCAGGGTTCGATGGAATCTCGTTCGGTACGGTGGGTTTTATTTCGGCACAGACGATGTCACTGACGGCCGTCCCCTCGGCCACGATCTGCTGATCCGCTGACGGACAGCTGAGGAGGAGTCACAGAACGGGTCACACAAATGACTGACATGTCACACACAGACGTGGAACAGCTTGTGTTTGAGACTTGGCTTACCTGCTGCTCCACTTAATGCAGTGGTGATGTATCTGACTGTTGAATGTTCCTGCAGGGCAAGGCTGACAATCTCCTGTCAATAAAGACATCTAGGTTATTACTGCTATAGTCTTTCACAATGACATTTTTATTAGCGACAAACACACAACGTGAAATATTGTTCCAGTGACATCATGCAGAAGTCATAAACCTGCTCTTAGTTCATATTTATTTACTTATTTAATCAGGGTTCGTCCTGAATCGAAAAGTGATCCGAAGGAGTTGTTCAAAAAGTGTCACTAGTCATGAGCCGAATAATCCGACTCACTGGCCGCTCGTTACTGATTTCATCTCATGACTAATTTCAAGCTTAAATTGAATTAAAGTTGCCCTTTAGAAGTAGCTGAATGAATGAATGAATGAATGAATGTACGATGTCTGAGGTTTAGTGTTCTGATGCAGGGGTCGGCGACCCGCGGCTCCGGAGCCGTGAGTGGCTCTTTTATCCCTCTGCTGTGGCTCCCTGTAGATTTGGAAAATAAATATTTAATTTAAATTGATTTTATTTTAGTTAGTTAGTTTTTAAAAAAAAAAATGTAATTCTAAATCCTAAGATTATGATGCTCTTGTAACTAAAATAAACCGTGTTTAATTTGTTTGTCGCTCAAAATACGCGTCATAACCGCCGACTTGCGAAATCCGACACAGAAGCGGACGCGTGTTTGGTTCGCCGCAGCCGGCAAGTTAAAATGTTGATGTCATGAATACGGTGAGGACTCGATTAGACATTGAACATTTTATTAGAAAGTGACCTTCGACCCGGCGTCTTTTTTGTTAAGGTTAGTTCAAACTGTTCAAAATATTTTTGTTTGCCTGCAGAAATAAAATTTTGTTTACTCGGTAGCAGTTCATCGATTCCATAAATAAACACACTACAGTTTTTTTCTACACTTTCCATAAAGGTAAAAAACGATATAGCGGCGCCGACCCCCGGTTTAAGGAGAGGAAATTTGTATTTATATAACTGAATCCCACCAGCATCAGCTAGCAAGTCTCATTAGCTAGCAAGTCTCATTAGCTAGCAAGTCTCATTAGCTAGCAAGTCTCATTAGCTAGCAAGTCTCATTAGCTAGCTAGTTTCATTAGCTAGCTAGTTTCAATTATCGCATCTCGTTGCTAGCTAGTAACATGATAAGTGTCCGACACGGACAGATTAAATATGTGTGGTTTTATTCTTCAAATCGCAAACAGACAAAACTACAAACATAGTAAAGTGATATTCCAAGCCACAATGGGGTTAGACGATCAGCAAACAGACAGAACTGGACTAAGGCAAACTCGATAAGTAGGTAATGAACAACTGTCGCAACCGGAAAATCAAGACACGATTAAAGCATCACTGTCACTGTGTGTGTGTGTGTGTGTGTGTGTGTGTGTGTGTGTGTGTGTGTGTGTGTGTGTGTGTGTGTGTATAAGAGAGATATTGGGAACAAGTGTGTGTGATCAGATTTGGTAATGTATAATGAGTTGATTCATTGAGTCGAATTATTGAGCCGACTTACAGTATATTGGTTGGTTATCGTTTTCCTTTTGAGCATCTGTACAGCTTGACAAGGGTGTGTGTGTGTGTGTGTGTGTGTGTGTGTGTGTGTGTGTGTGTGTGTGTGTGTGTGTGTGTGTGTGACAATATAAGAATAGAAATAAATCATCTTGATAAAGGAATAACAATTAGAATTATTTATGCAGAGCAGGTAGAAAGGTAGTAAGTAGAAGGTTTAATGAAACAGTTTCTGCTACGGTTTCAGGGGTTTAGATGATTTTCTTCAAGCCATGAGAACGTTACCTCGTCCTTGCGTGGAGTTGAGTACAGAACTCAATTCTTGTACAGTACATTTTATGTCCTTAGTCATTTCTAGCCATTGATGTCTAGTTTTCACTGTAAACTAATCTTGGTTTAGGGATGTCCTGCCTAGCGCTCCCTAGCTCAATTGGGCACTTCTCTTGCCTTCATGTCTTGCCCTTAGATAGTAGAGCATCTTCTCATATATTTTTTACTTCATATTTTCTGTGGTGAATCACGGAATCTCAAAGTCAAAATGGTATCAGTCAACTGTCTCGGCATGATCGGTGATGTGACGTGACATACGGCTAAGACCCATACTCAGAATTTGTTCTCTGTGTTTAACCCATCCAAAGTGCGCACACACACAGCAGTGAACACATACCCGGAGCAGTGGGCAGCCATTTATGCTGCGGCGCCCAGCAGTTGAGGGGGTTCGGTGCCTTGCTCAACGGCACCTCAGTCGTGGCCGGCCCGAGACTCGAACCCACAATCTTAGGGTTAGGAGTCGGACTCTATAACCATTATACCATGACTGCCCCCAATTAGGCCACGAGTGCCCCCCATTAGGCCACGACTGCCCCCCATTAGGCCAAGACTGCCCCAACAGTGTATTAGTAGTATCTGTCATGTACACATGCCTGCTATCGATCGAACGGTAGCCAATTAGCATTGGCATTACTGCCAGGTGTGATTTTTGTCTTTGTAAAACTTTGCCACAATTCGGGTCTTTCTGTCACTTCAAGTCATGCGGAAACGGGTCTGTACGCAGACGTATATGAGCAAATCGGTTTCAGAAGCGTCCTCTACGAACTTTGCAGTGTTGGGCCGGGGGTAATAGAGAAACTTATGGTACCGTTTCTATCGTAGAAATCACTTTTTACTTTCTGCATAAGGTTTTATGTTGCGTATTTTGACTAAATTGGAAGTTGGGAAGCAAGAGCAATCACTGGTGAAATCACGTCCGGGTTAGAGTAAAAAAAGAAAAGAGCCGTTTGGGAGTCAAAAGAGTCGGACGACAAAATGATTCAATAAGATGAGACGCAACCTCCGATCTACCAGCGCTGCTCGACTGGGTCCACCATCTCTCAGGGTAAGAGGCGAGTATACGACAAGACTCGTGGTGGAATGAACTTCCCCTAGAGGTCCGGACAGCTGAGTCACTGCCTCTCCCTTTTCACTATCTGTCTGTTTCTTTCACTTTCACATTACCTTCCTGTCCTGCTCTTTCTCTATTGTCCTTTCTGTATGTTTCTTTGTCTTTGTGTTTCTAACAGAAGGTCATTATGAAGCGATGAGTCACTCACTTTGGTCTGTAGGTTCTTCTCCTTTGCCACACTGCTGGACGCAGAAGGAGCAGGTTTCATCTCCACACTGAAATCCCTCAGCACACTCACACACTGTGTCAGAGCTGGCGGTGCAGAACGTCTTCACCTTCAGTGGACCTGCCACAGACCAAATGTTTGAGTATTCAATAATGCCGTGTGTGTGTGTGTGTGTGTGTGTGTGTGACAGAAAGCCGGGTGTGTGTAAGCGTGATTTTTTGTTCTTACTTATGCATTCGGTGCATCTTTTGCAGTACTCAGTGTTGGTCCTGGTGTATGTTCCGTTCTCACACGGTGTGCACAGGACCTCCTTGTTTGAATCGCAAGTTTTCACCAACCGGTTTCCTGCAGCAGGAAACAACTGTATCAGATACTGCTGAGTTTCTCTGTGTGTGTGCGTGTGTGCGTGTGTGTGTGTGTGTGTGTGAGATACTTTCACACTATACTTCTCACTTTTGTGACACGTGCACTCTGGAAACTCTTTCTTTCTTGCTTTCTGTCTGTTTTTCTTTTAATTTGCTCTCTTTCTCTCTCTCTTGCTCTCTCTCTCCCCCTCTCCCCCCCTCTCTCTTTCTTTCTCTCTTTCTTCCTCTAGTTCAATTTCTCTATTTCTTTATTTCTCCCCATGTCTCTCTTTCCCCTCTGTGTGTGTCTGCTTTTTTTTTTTTTTGCTCTCTCATTATCACCGTCTATATCTGTCTTTCTCTCTCTGTCTTTCTTTTTCTTTCCTTCTCGATGTCTGTTTCTCTGTCTGGTTGCCGGGTTCTATATCTCATCACTTTCTCCCGCTCTACAGGTACCAGCAAGAGTGAGTAATAAACGTTAGTGTTGCTAAAAGCTCAGCAGTCTCTATACATTGAAACAGATCGGCACAAAACGAGACACGACTCACAGTAATCGATCCACTTGTAGTTACACACTGCATGTATTTTGTCGTTTGTCACTTACCTGGCTTACATCTCACACAGCAATACTCAGTGGAGGATGGAGGGCGAATTAATTTATCACATCCTGGTTCCACCTCATGTGATCCCATAGACAGCGACAGCAACAGAGTCAGAAGCAGCCACATGGCTCAGGGTGTATAAGACATGCACGACACACACACACACACACGGTTAATGGTCAGAGTGTTTTTGAGCTCCGTACACAGTCTGAATTAAAGTATTAGAGTGTAGAGATGTCACACATGATGTCACAGATGTAACTTCCCAAATGTCACGGTGATGCACACACTACCGTCACTCCCTCGATCTTATTACCCCACACACCCCACTAAGCCCCTACACACATATATGTGCTAAAGTCCATGTATGAGTCAGTATAAAATACTGCTGCAATATGTGAACACGTGTGTGTGTGTGTGTGTGTGTGGGTGTGTGTGTGTGTTTCCTATAAAGGCACTTGGGAGTTTCTTAAAAAGGAGAACAGTAAATACACCACAGGGATTTTTTTTAATGAAAGACGTAGAAAATAACGTCGTTAAATCTGTAACACGGTTCTTTCCCCTTGAGACAACATGGAGTTAAACCGAAGAACCCTTAAGGTCTATATTTCCCAAGCAGAGCTCTATTAGAGCTCCTTTTTTTAAATAAAAGGTAGTTTATTTTTTTTCTTTTAAATGGGTTTAAGACTTTCTCTCTTCGGCTAGAACTCTTCAACAGGTACTGTAAGGCGACTCGGAGCCGTGGAAGATCCTGAGGAGACCTTGTTAATGGGTTGTTGTGGTATTACAGATGGATTGGAGATCACGTACAAAATGTTCATCGCTATTTGAGCCAGAAAGATTTAATTGGTCAGAAGGTGTTGATTAATTAATTTTTTAATAAACAGCAGCTCTGACAGTCACGGATTTATATTCATGCGATCTTCCATATACTTTATTGTTTCTATAGCGACAGCTCATTCACAGGGACACGTAAAGCGGACGCTTCCACGTAAAACATACGACAATGATACGGGGTAGATTTCTGTAAGAAGTTATTTATTTAAGATTTAAGCTACAGATTTAGCTTCTCTGACATCTTCAAGACAAACCGGTTTATACGTTAAAGTTTCTCTATAACACGACAACTTATTAACTTCAAGAGCTCCTATCAGAAGTGAGAGAAAGACGATGTCCGGGAAAATCTAAACTGAATAAAAGTAGGATGTGGTTTGCTCGAATAATGAGACATATACGGACAATGAGCTTTGGACGGTGAGACAAATACGGACAATGAGCTTTGGACGGTGAGACATATACAGACAATGAGCATTGGACGATGAGACATATACGGACAATGAGCTTTGGACGGTGAGACATATACGGACAATGAGCTTTGGACGATGAGACATATACGGACAATGAGCATTGGACGGTGAGACATATACAGACAATGAGGTTTGGACGGTGAGACATATACGGACAATGAGCTTTGGACGATGAGACATATACGGACAATGAGCATTGGACGGTGAGACATATACAGACAATGAGGTTTGGACGGTGAGACATATACGGACAATGAGGTTTGGACGGTGAGACATATACGGACAATGAGCTTTGGACGATGAGACATATACGGACAATGAGCATTGGACGGTGAGACATATACAGACAATGAGGTTTGGACGATGAGACATATACGGACAATGAGCTTTGGACGGTGAGACATATACGGACAATGAGCTTTGGACGATGAGACATATACGGACAATGAGCTTTGGACGATGAGACATATATGGACAATGAGCATTGGACGGTGAGACATATACGGACAATGAGCTTTGGACGATGAGACATATACAAGAAATACGGAGAATGTGAAACATTAAGATTTAAACGTAGGTAAAATGTGATGATTCTAATAAACATTCCTTCTTTTGGCCCAATGTCCTTCTGGTACTATGAACTTCCAACGCCATACTGTACCACTGAGACATTACAGGCACTTTGTCTTTAGTTCAGGTGATTTATTAACACATGTCCTCGATCGTTCATTGAATAAAAGGTCGTCGCTTGGCTTGAAGTAACGGTTAAAGACGTCCAGATGTCAGAACCGTGATCATCTTCTGCGTCAGGTCGTACTCATCCGGTCAGGATTTCTTCATTTGTCCTCGTCATTATCGCGTTCCCTCAGGAAAGCAGATTTCTTCAGGCCAAAGCTGAAACTGCGGGGTCTGGACAGCGGCTGCAAACTTCTCAGAAGTGAAGATTTGACCTCGTTGTTGCGTTTATTTATCAGCGCTAGAGCCGGAGTCATCGGGAAACTGTCGTATAACTAAAGCATAGAAAGTTACAGAAGAAAAGACAAGACATTTAGATGAAATGAATACTGTAGATATTGAAAGTATCTCACACATACTGTATAATACCACTATAGTGCTAGAGGGGGTTTTTACACCTGGTCACTTCCTGTGTGTTCTGTGATCAGATAGCTACCCAATGGTAAAAAGACCAGGTCTAAATGTCCTCCGAAACGTTTTAGAGACGGATATAAATCCGATGGTACAAACCCCTTCAGGAGGTGGTCTGGGACGCGTTTCAGATGCAACTGGACAGGTGTAAATGCATGTGGTCGTTCAAGCCACATACGTCAGCGCTACACTCCTCCCAAACGGAAGTACGTCACTCGCAGGTGACTCGCGAGTCGTCCATCGCGCCAGAAACAAACACGTTTTCCCACCAGCGCTGCTCTGATCTTTCACCCAGGCGTCTCGACGGGTCTTAAAATGCACTGCTGCCTCCAGCGAAAATGCAGCAATCAGTAAATGTTGTTTTTTGTAGCAACCACATACAACAAAGTGTGTTCCATTTCAATTCCCCCGGAAATGAGGTAAAATATATTAGCATTTTGGGTGGGAGTAAAAAGATCGGATCGATATCCGATTCGCCGAGACGCGTTCATGTGGCCTGATGTAAACGGAACAGATTTAACAAATCAGACAGGCTATCGGATCAGAGACAACACATGAAGTGACCAGGTGTAAAAAGGCCCAGAATGTAGAACCTTTTAGAGCTTTTTTTCATGGAGAAAACCTTAAATGTTATTTGTAGGTTCTTAGCTTAGAACCTTCAGGTACTGAATTTAAGAGTGCAGTGTAATAACTAATAAAGTCAGCGATACAATTAAGCATGCAGTAACTCTGACACACATTGGCCTGACTCTGGCTCCTCTGCAGAGTCTCGGGTCCTGGTGAACTCAGGTCCAGACTGGATTTGCTGATTGGATTTTTGGCCATGTTTGACTGCAGGCCCTTGGTGCTCTGATCACTGCTGATCTTTTTCAGGATATCACCAAGTTGCCAAGATCTTTCATTTTGAGGAACACACACAATAATGGGTTTCTGGAAGAAAGAAAAAAACCCCACAAGAGTTAGAAAGTTTTCTCTTATTTTCGTACTTTCCTGTAAATTGTCAAAACATTTCAAAATTATATACTTAGAATATATTTCCTTATATTATATTGCCTTGTAATGTTTACTGTAATGTCAAAAGTATCCAGACTGGGGGCATTCATCTGGACCAGGGGCATTAATCTGGACCAAGGGCATTAATACAGATTGAGCTGAATTTTAAATGGGTTTAAAATGTTAATAGGTTTTATGAATTAAGAAGAAAATCATTACCAATAATTTGGAGTTTGGATTTTCAACAACTTCAGTCAGGCCTTTGATGTGTTGTATATTATATTGTTTTTATCTTTATCTATTTTTATTACACTCAGTCCAATGAGGGGAACTGACGTCACGTGTAGCCCCGCCCCCAAAATAAGGGAAATCAAAAAGTTAGCACAACATGTGACATGTGACATATCAAAACACTCAGCACGATGAGGGGAACTTGCCACGTGCATAGAACCTATAAGGGTTTTCTCCAGAGACCCAACTGAAAAACTCTTTATTCAAATTGTATCTTGAATAAAAAATACTTGTTGTAGGACCTTTACAGGTTCCTCTATAGGGAAGACCAAAGCACTCAAGGTTTCTGATAGTTTATTTAGAGTTTAGATTCCCTGGGTCTGCCCTCAGATATGGTCAGGTCTTAGAGTCAATGTGAAAATATATACAGGTATGTTATGTGTTATTGCACCTTGTGATTGAGTGGACCTGCATCTGACCCAGGTGTCGTCTCCTCTGGGATGGTATTTCCCCCCATACTCCTGTCCAAGCTAGGTAGATAGTCATGTCTTTGAGTGTGTGAGAAAGGTCCAAAATCTTGGAAAGGTCCTTCCATCGACTTCCTCTCCATCCAGAGGTCTCTGTGCCTGAGCATGCCCAGTCCCTCGTTACGTTCTGTCAGAAACCCGTATGGATGTCGCTCTGGTTTTTGTGCGGACCTTTTACAAAAGCAGACATATTAATGAGCATTAATCATATGAGAAATGTCATAAAACCTCACACGACTTTACTAATCGCATTTTTTAATCAACATACTATTAGATTTAGATTATGTGGAGCATCTGATGTACTCGAGTCATACGACTTGACTCGAGTCAGACTTAAGTCGCAAATTTGAGACTTGAGACTTGCTTGACAAATATTAAAAAAGACTCGACTTGACTTTGACTTGACATTCATGATTGAGACTTGACTCAGACTTGAGTTAAATGATTCAGAGATGGGGGACTCGACTTGACTCGAGTCAGACTTAAGTCTGAATCGACTTGACTCGAGTCAGACTTAAGTCGCAAATTTGAGACTTGCTTGACAAATATTAAAAAAGACTCGACTTGTCTTTGACTTGACATTCATGACTTGAGACTTAGTTGTGACTTGCACATGTGTGACTTACTCCCACCTCTGATATATAAATGTTGTATACAAACTAGGAATGAATGAATGAATGCCATTATTGTCATTGTATTATGCATACAATGAAATTAGGAGCGCTACTCCTGATTGGTGTAAGAAAAACAAACATACAACCACAGAAAATAAAAACAGACATATAACCACAGACAATAAAAACAGACATATAATCACAGACAAGAAAAACAAACATATAATCACAGACAATAAAAACAGACATATAACCACAGACAAGAAAAACAGACATATAACCACAGACAATAAAAACAAACATATAATCACAGACAATAAAAACAGACATATAACCACAGACAATAAAAACAGACATATAATCACAGACACGAAAAACAGACATATAGCCACAGACAATAAAAACAAACATATATACAAACAGACAAGAAAAACAGACATATAATCACAGACAATAAAAACAGACATATAACCACAGACAATAAAAACAGACATATAACCACAGACAATAAAAACAAACATATAATCACAGACAATAAAAACAGACATATAATCACAGACAAGAAAAACAGACATATAGCCACAGACAATAAAAACAAACATATAACCACAGACAATTAAAACAAACATATAACCACAGACAATTAAAACAGACATATAACCACAGACAATAAAAACAGACATATAACCACAGACAAGAAAAACAGACATATAACCACAGACAATTAAAACAGACATATAACCACAGACAATTAAAACAGACATATAACCACAGACAATAAAAACAGACATATAACCACAGACAAGAAAAACAGACATATATACAAACAGACAAGAAAAACAGACATATAATCACAGACAATTAAAACAGACATATAACCACAGACAATAAAAACAGACATATAATCACAGACAATTAAAACAGACATATAATCACAGACAATTAAAACAGACATATAATCACAGACAATAAAAACAGACATATAATCACAGACAATAAAAACAGACATATAATCACAGACAATAAAAACAGACATATAATCACAGACAAGAAAAACAGACATATAGCCACAGACAAGAAAAACAGACATATAACCACAGACAAGAAAAACAGACATATAACCACAGACAAGAAAAACAAACATATAACCACAGACAATAAAAACAGACATATAACCACAGACAAGAAAAACAGACATATAACCACAGACAAGAAAAACAAACATATAACCACAGACAATAAAAACAGACATATAACCACAGACAAGAAAAACAGACATATAACCACAGACAAGAAAAACAAACATATAACCACAGACAATAAAAACAGACATATAACCACAGACAAGAAAAACAAACATATAACCACAGACAATAAAAACAAACATATAACCACAGACAAGAAAAACAGACATATAACCACAGACAATAAAAACAGACATATAACCACAGACAATAAAAACAGACATATATACAAACAGACAAGAAAAACAAACATATAACCACAGACAATAACAATACACTTTTACACATAAATACACCAAGTAAAATTCACATTAAATAGTCTGAATAAATCGACCATTGAGTAAAGTGACAAATGATAGTAATAAAGTGCCTATATTGCATTGCATTGCAGCTCACCATTGCCTTACCATCGTATATACCCACCTGATTTCTGTTCATAATGACAGCAATATATTATATTATGACCATAGTACATATCCTCCTGTATATTTCGGTTTATCGTAATAACAATATATTTTGTTTATAGCACACACCCTTCTGTATATTATGTTCATAGCAGATATATAATATGTTCTTCTGTACATTATATTCATAGTACATATATGTTCATTTGTATATTATATTCATAGAACATACACATCTGTAAATTACTGTTTATAGTAATAGCCATATATTTTGTTACAGCACATATCCTTCTGTAGATCTCTATATTTGTTCATAGTACACACTCACATCTTTAAATCACTCCATATTAGTCTTGTACAAACTGTATATCCTGCACTTGCTGCTATTGCACTCTGGTTAGACCAAAACTACATTCCGTTGCCTTGTAATTGTACATGTGGAATGACAATAAAGTTGAATCTAATCTAATCTAATCTGTATTGTAAAGTGACCATATATAGGAGTAGCAGCAGCTTAGACAGAAGAGAAGAGAGTCCAGAAGCCAGAAATAACCACAAATAGGGTTAAAGAAAAATTTTCAAACTCACCAAAACATTGATTGATGATCCAGCGTGTGCCTCGGCTCAGGCACAAAACGACGTAACCTGTGTCCGAGGTAAATGATAACGTTAGGCAGACGTAGCATTTATGCAGTGGTTTTCTTTACTCATATTTGTAGCTTAAGGCCAAATTTAGAACTGTATAGAGTTCCCAATGCATTCTTGAACTTAAAAAGCAATGTTACGCCCTTAATGTAGCGTCGTATGAACCACGGCACTAAAGAATCAACAAGGCTAAAAAATTCCTAAACTTGATCCACTCACTTGTTTTCATCTTGACATTCATTGATATGAAGATCTGTTACACCTGCTCCAGGAGGCCAAATGTGCCAGTCAGGTCCTGTTTTGTGTGACATTGGCAGTTCTTCAAAATACTCAGGTAAATCCTGGTCTTCTTGTGGAGAGACCTTAGTCTTCCGAAAGACCCCAAGCGTGTCCCAGTCGATCGGAGAGCCAGCAGTGGGTGGTGGAGGGCTGGGTGGGCAGTCCTGCAGATCTTGTCTTGGGGGATTTGGTTCTGGTTGGTAAAGAGTTTTATCAATCACTGGAAGCTCCTTGGGTTTGGCAGCTTTCCAGGAGTCAGGAACAGGTAGTGAGGCGGCGTAGAGGATGCGGAACTCCCTGTCGAATATCTCCACTGCCGGGCCACTCAGGACTGTGACGAGCTGACGGTGTAGATGAGCGTCTAACCAGGTCAGACTGGAAAACAGGAAGGGAAAAAATAGTTTGGGGCAAAACATAACTAGTTCATTTTGCATCGATGTACTCTTTAAAAAAAAATGAACCTTTAAGAGTTATTCAGTTGCCCTTCTGAGGAAAACATTAAAGTAGAACCCATGAAGCCTTAAAGACCCCTGAGTTTCTAAGAGAGTACCAAGTAGGGGGCAGTGGTGGCTCAACTGGTTAAGGCTCTGGGTTGTTGATCGGGGTTCAAGGCCCAGCATAGCCAAGCTGCCGCTGTTGGGCCCTTGAGCAAGGCCCTCAACCCTCCCTGCTCCAGGGGTGCTGTATCATAGCTGCCCCTGCACTCTGACCCCAACCTCCTCAGTTGGGGTATGTGAAGAAAAGAATTTTCTTCTTCTTCTAAAGATGATTACAATAGGTTCTAGCTAATAAGAAGAATAGATTTTATGGTTTTATTGCCCATTAATATTTTCTTCTTTGTATCTGGAATTTGACAGATATTTAACATTTTATCTCTTGATATCATTCTATCATGGACGCGCTTCGCTGTAGAATCCATAACTGTTTGTCCAGATGGGCCACTGAAGATCCTCTCAAGCAAATGTTACTCCTTTAATGTAATTATCTCACAAATAGATATGTAATAAAGTTCATTATTTTATACAATTTTTTTTGCCCCGATTTTCCAGCCACTAGCTTGGGTTTGCCACATGCTTCCACTTTAGAAGATATCTCTTACCTGTAGCTGCCCAGAACCACTGTGTCCAGATCCACCAGGATAAAGTTCTCCTTCAGCTCTCCCACCACCTTCTTCCCATCGCTACATGCGAACGTATTTCCACCCAAAATCCGAACTATTATATTCTGTCAAAAGGGCGGATAAGAAGTTATTGTCATTACTGTCATGTTGTTGGAATGACATTTGGAGAATTAACATCAATACCTTCCATACTGTACAAGAAGGTTCAATCCTAAAGGGTCATTTGTTTTTTCCTTGTGGAATCACAGCTCAACTCACTCTTTGACTCGACAGCTTTCTATTTCCAAAATTCCAAAGTTAAGAAAAGATCAGATTTCCGGTATTCACCCAAAAGATCTGAGTTGTTCAACTGGAGTCAACTCATTCACAAACGACTCATCACAAAGAACCATTTCGCCATTTCAGAAGTTCCACAAACCGTAGAACATTTTCTCTTGACTGAGAACCCGTACTAAGACTGTACGAAGTGCCACATATTTCCAAGTGTTCTGGCAAAGTCTAGATATCAGATGAAAAATACATGACTAATGATTTGGAGTTTGTACAACATGTTAATAAAGGTTCTACAAGGATTCATAATAATCAAGGCTTCTTAACTTCCCAGAAAATTCCCGTTCTGACAGGACTACGCTCTGTACACTGTATACGTTCTCCGGAAGGATCACCGAATCAGTGCTTTGTTTTTGTCTAGATGCGTACTGTAGGAAAAGGGTTTTCAAAGTGATTCATATGGTTCTTTAGGTGCGTTCAAAAAATTTAATCTGGATCAAAATGATCCAGATTTGGAAATCCCATTTTTTCCTATTCAGGATCAGGTGATCTGTCTTACTTTTACGCCGGTTTTTCAAAGCAACATTGGATTGGATCACCCTGATCCACACACACCGTTTTCGGGCCAGTTGTTCAAAGGTAAGCTGATCGGATTTTGGTTATCGGATTGGATCAAATCTTGAAAATGGGTTGTTCAAAAGGGAAAGAAGGAATCTGAAATCCGATTAGATTACGAAATCCAATCCTAGTTTTAATCTGGACCAAACCTTCAGTTTGTGTTGTTCAAAACTTGTCAGTAGGATTTGGATAACTTTGATCAAAAAAAAAAACAGGATTATCCCGATCCCAAAAGGGGGAAGGATTTCAAGGTGGATTCCAGGAGGAAAATGTAGTAAAACGTTAAAATGGGTCAAATAATACTGTACATTTGTATCATTTGTTGTCCCATTTAGAGCACAGGTAATCCGGATTAGGTCACCTTGGAAACGGTGTATGTGGATCAGGGGGAAACAATCAATTGTTGCTTTGAAAAACCGGCGTAAAAGTAAGACGGATTACCTGATCCTGAATAGGAAAAAATGGGATTTCCAAATCTGGATCATTTTGATCCAGATTAAATTTTTTGAACAACTGGCCCTTGGAAGGTGACCAAATCCGGATTACCGGTGCTCTAAATGGGACAACATATCACAACGTGGGCTACCAGCTATATAAAGAACAGGTAGAAGAGCCAACATGGGGTCAGTGTAAGAGTTTTTTTATTTTGAGACAAAACCCAAAAATAACAAACATCCACTTCCATTCATAATTTCTTTTATGACCCCTCATCTGAGTCATAAAAAATAAATATACATTACCAAATATATTGTGGATATTTTGAAAACGTCTTAAAAAATGGGTAAATGTCTGATAGTTAACAAAATAAAGAATGTTCAGGGTTCTTTTTCCTCTGAGGACGAGAGAGCAGCATCTCCACGCTCTGCCTTTAGGAGGCGGATCTGAAGTTTTGTTTTAAAGTTTTGCTTCAATAAAAGTATAAACACTAAATAATACAAATGTATTATTTGACCCATTTTAAAGTTTTACTACATTTTCCTCCTGGAATCCACCTTGTAATCCTCCCCCTTTTGGGATCGGGATAATCCTGTTTTTTTTTTTTGGATCAAAGTTATCCAAATCCTACTGACAAGTTTTGAACAACACAAACTGAAGGTTTGATCCAGATTAAAACTAGGATTGGATTTCGTAATCTAATCGGATTCCAGATTCCTTCTTTCCCCTTTTGAACAACCCATTTTCAAGATTTGATCCAATCCGATAACCAAAATCCGATCAGCTTACCTTTGAACAACTGGCCCTAGAGGATAATTAGAGTTCTTCGCTTCCTAAAAGCCTTTTCTTTTATAATAAACACACTGAATTTTCTTTTTCACTGTTGTAAGGTTTTACATAGACACCTTAAGGGTTTCCTCGATAGAAGAACCCTCAAGCACCCTTAATGCTTCGAAACATTTTATGTACACATCATTAAAATGGGTTCTTTGAGGTTTCTTATATAACTTTTATATCTAAAAGGAGTTCTACTTGGAAACCTTTCTGTTAGGAAAGACTTTTATTGCAGGGTTTTTCAAGAGATTTTTAAGGGGTTCTTTGGATAGTTACGGTTCTTAGATTCATAAAAAACCTTTCGGATAATTGCAAACCTTTTCCGAAGGGTTTTACGTAGAACGATTTGTCAATGCAGACCTAAAAATTGACCTGAACTAAACGGCTAAATCTTTAAATCTGGTGTTCAGCTTTGTGTGGAGCAACCAGACCTCTAGAGATGATAGTAATATTGCTGTTATAAAGTTTTATATCTAAAACATAATATTGTTTATTTATATATCTTTAAAACTAGGCAAACATTAGGGTTACTAAGCTGCAGATATGTAGTGGTGGCACGGTCACGCCCTGGCACTTCCATGACTACACCAGTTCCCCAAACCTTCTGCAGAACTCCTAATGAACTCCTTGTTGGATGTTTATTTATTTCACAAACCTCCTGCGTTCCGGCTCATGTTACTTCCACTGAACAGGTGCCTTAACATCTGAAACCTTCTTAAATCTGTTCAACAGAACTAGAGTCTCAATCTGCAGTATACATACTTCCAGTCAAGCGCAAAGTCTGCATGAATGCGGTGTAACCTGCTCTCGGCTTTGGGTGAAGCATCACTGTCATTCCTTTTCTGGCACACGAAGGGGTAAAAGAATGCTGCATGGGTTAATACAACAGATCTGTAAGGAGTGCCGACCTGTTTATTTATTAGATACCAGGTTTAAGTTTGGAAATGACTAATTGGCTTAATGAACTTTCTGAAAAACCAGAGTGATTGTTGCTATGGAGAAAGGAGACACATTTAAATTTGACTAACCGGGTGCTTGAGCTGGTTTGGTGTTAGGTTCTCTCGTGCAGGTCTTTGGTTCAGGATGATGTAGACAACAACGCCTCGCAAAGCGGCCGAGTGCAGATCTGCGATCACTGTGCTGTCTGTGAGTCGGTCTACAACAATAGCGATCAGCTGCAAAAAAAAAATACCTGCTTTAATTTATTGTTACTGGCACGATGTCAATTATTGAGCGATGATTAATCTGTTTACCTCAGATAAACTTGCGATTGTCAGGAAATAAAGAGTATAAAATGTATTTAAACTCCCAACATTAGTTATTAGCACAATAAAGCACAGGAAATACACCGATGCACTGCTTCTGCTTCTACCAGTGAACATGCAAAAACAGAATTACAGATGATCTGTTATATATATAATATATAAATTCTTTTTACATTTCGGATGTAAATATATTGTAAATTTTTTATTAGAGAAATTGTCATCACTTTCTCATCATCAGAAATATAGAACATTAGAGATAAATGAAGCATGAAACAAACATAATAATATATTTTATTGCATATGACATTTTAATGAGAGAATTTATTTCAATCTGAAAAGAGATTTGAACCAAGCCAGTTATAGTTTAGTTTTGATGATCACCATCGTACCTACCCTGGTGGCTCCCTGCAGCAGCCTCCTGATCACCTCACGGATGTGAGGCGCCTGCTCCATTGGAGGATTGCTGTATATCATGACTCGCTGCACACCATCCCATCTGTCCTTCTCCGGCCAGCCGAGCTCCAGACACGGAGCTGGTGTGTCTGAAATCTCAGGGAAATACTGACCCGAGATCTCCTGCGTTTCTGAGCTGTTTTCACTCCCGACATCGCCATTCTCGATGACCTCCGTGTGACGATCTTCCACCCAGCTGGAGACTTGGTTCACCTCCTCTGGGGAGAGAAAGGGTTCGAGTCTATGTGCGGACAGTTTGGAGTAGAAAGCTTTGGGACCGTCTCTGAACAGGGACTCCAGGGCACTGCGTTCCAGCTCAGAATAGAGAAACCCTGGGTTGGATTCGTTTGCAGGAAGAATGACAACATTCTCATTTAGGCTCGTCTCCTGATATTTGGACATCGTGGCCAAAATAAACAGCAGAAATCTCTTTAAGTGGTGTTGATACTTGTGGTGTTGATGATGGTGGTACTGACGATATCTCTCATGGTGTTATGTGAAGAATAACATAACACCCATTTCATTCCTCCTTGCTGTATCAGCACAAAAGGTTTACCTTTGAAAATGAATGCACTGGAAATGCGTCAAAGAGCTTGTGCTGGAGCTTGTGAGAGGAAGCTCAAACTGAAGAATGTTCTCTGCCTATCTCAAACACGTCATGAGTGCCTTGTGTACACAAGTTGGGCAATTTGGAAGTAATATTGAAAGCGAGACTTGGATTGATAACAGCTACAGGGAGGAAAACACACACACACACACACACACACACACACACACACACACACACACACACACACACACACACACACAACATATAGTACATGTTTATTTTATTTACAGTCATTTATTGTAGCTCTACTTTAAAGATACATAACCTACCTGAAAAGCCCTCATCCATACGCCATGGATCCGTACGCTGGGAGCCGACAATCAGCAGTAGTCGGCCTTCGCAGGAAAGCTGCACTTTCTGTCTTTTAATCTTCACTCTATGAGGCGTATCCTGATATTATATTTCCATTCGTATTGTATGCGTTCCTCTCTCCAGTTAACACAAAGTGTCTCTAGTTCTCTCTGTTCTCTCAGACTATACAAATCATGACTGGTTCTACCAGATGAGCAGGTCAGAGATCCACTGAAGAGAGCATCTATAGTTCAGAGGTAAACCTTGTGCTTCTAACAGAAGGGCAGATTAAATATGAGGAACTACATGATGACTTTATGATTTGTTGGACTTTTTGAAAATTAAATTTAGAATTTTGAAATTTCTTTAAAATGAGTGTGTGATAAATGGCAGCCTTACAGGTGAACCAGCGATGACACACTCATTACATTCACAAATAAAAATGTGTCTGGGAATGTAAAATTTTTCTTGCCTGCAAGCTAGAAAATCCGCAAAAACACACTCAGGAACCAAAATTTACACTGTAGTCTTGTGCAAAATAAATTTACATAAACTTAGAACTAAATAAAGACAGAAATGTAATTTATAACGATCAGTATGTCTGGTTCCTTCAATCCTTTAATCCTATATGACCGGTAACAAAAATGTTCATATAGCATATGTTAACGCATTAAAAATGTAAACAACAATAATAATAATTACAAAAAACTTTTAATAACATTTGTGTAATATACTTTATAAAAAATATATCAAGAACGAAAACTGACAATATGAAAAGAAATAAAATTTCAGTGTACAAATGAAATTAAAAGAACTCTTATTAAAAGAACTACTGTAGCAATGAATACGTGTGTTAATATATGTTAAAAAATACTGACGTCAAAACACAAACTATATTTTACTAAAAGGTGACATTTAACAACTCTTCCATTAATTTCAGTCCAATTATCAAAATAAGGTTATTATTATTTAAAAAAAATCAAATATTAATTTGCAATCATTTATTCCAATGTGCATAAACGTGCAACAGACTCAAATGTACATATTTTGTGAATAATAATTGTTTGGAGCGATTACGTCACAGAGCTGGACAACAGCGCCATCTTTCGGACGCACTCTGACTATAATAACTGTTGCTTCTTTAAGGTCTCAAATCGACTCTCAAAGTTCACCTAAAAGTGTCGATTCAAAGAACCGACTCACTCCGAAGCGACACAGCATTCGATTCGTTCAGGCTGCAGTGTGTGTTTTCTTGCGCAGGTGGACATAGAGAACTCCACTACAGAACAGCAGGGGAACACACACCCAGGCCAGGATGAAGCAGTAGCCGAAATGACCCTCCCTAAGGTCATGTAGGATCTCTTTCCTTTGGAAAGTATAGATCAGGACTGCTGTAAACGTCGCCAGGCCTGAGAAGAAGGTGGTAGAAAATGTGCTAACAATAGGATATGGTTTGATGAGCAAAATAATAATAATAATAATAATAATAATAATAATAATAATAATAATAATAATAATAATAATAATAACAGGTTTGCTCGGTGTAATTATTTGTTCTAATGGAATATTCGAGACAAATCCTGAACTTTTAAAATATAGTCCTGTAAATATATGTCAGAATAATATAGCTTGTTAGCCAGTTAATAGACCGCACGATCTCTTAATTAATCACCCCTGCAATGGACCGCACCATCTCTTAACTAATCACCCCTGCAATGGACCGCACCATCTCTTAACTAATCACCCATACAATGGACCGCACCATCTCTTAACTAATCACCCATACAATGGACCGCACCATCTCTTAACTAATCACCCCTACAATGGACCGCACCATCTCTTAATTACGCGGATTGTCTGAAGCTCGTTACGCATGCGCAAATATTGTGAGCAGAAAACTATTATTATAGATGATATATATATAAGTATATATCAAAATGTTTAGTAAATTATTTATATTCTAACTTAAAAGGATCATGTAAGCTGTTATGAATGTTTTTTGTACTTCAGTTGACTTCTGTACTGAGGTAAAGTGTTGAATACACACTACTATCTACTGTAGGTCTGTGCTAGCTTGCTATGCTCGGTCTGTGTTAGCTTGATGTGCTAGCTTGCTATGCTAGGTCTGTGCTAGCTTGCATTCAGACTGCTTTGTACATGGGCGACGTTAATAATTGTTTATTCGTTATTAAATATTAATAATAAAGGTGTTCATGAACGAGTCGGCTCTCAGCTTTCACCTAAACGAGTCGACTCTAGACTTATGACACTTAATTTGATTCAGTTTTATTACAGAATTCTACATCTACTGTTATTTTAATACACGTAATTTTTGCTTCAGGATCTAATAACCGTGTAATTCAAACTTCAGTACTGATGTGAACGAGTCGATTCTGTTCAACATTTAAATGGATTTTATAAGTTGTAAAGTAATATTTTGTGTTAATCAGAAGTTAGACATCATGAAACAATATTGTCATATTTAGATCAATCACTGAAAAGAATAATATGGCCATTTGGGAGCTTAGAGTCAGCTCATCAATAAGAGTCGACTCTTATTCGGCTCCCCTAACAACTCTTATTGATTAAAAAAAAGAGATTCAATTTCCAAATGCTTCCAAACAAAAAACTCTTACTCTTATTGATGAGCAGAAATAAATGATACGAGTCAATTTCAAGAGCCTTGAAACTAAAGAGATTATGATCGAGAATTCTTCATATGTTATATTAGAAAAATATTTGCATTTTCATTTTCTTTATATTTACCTGCAAAGATTTGGGAAAGGCCGCTGACGTAGAAGAGGCCCTTCCTCGAAGTGGTGAAGAGCTGGCAAATGAACACGATAAAGGAGATGGAGGAGAGGATCACGGACAGGACCATAAGAGCCTGCACTGACTGCAACCAATCTGCAACACACGTGAGACCCCCCCGTCAAAGACCCACAAACAAACAGTAAGAAATGTCGTTCATTCGTGTTCGTAACGATTCAGAGATCACGCGTTTGTGTACCGTTTGTAGAAACAGAGGTGCACATCATGGTGCCTGTAGTGTTATCAGAGATGCACTTGTGCCAGAGATCCGCTCGGTCCTCGCCATCCCACATCCACCAGGACTGTGACATAGTAAAAGGTCATGAAATTAACACGCGTGTCGCCTGATTTCATGTCCTAAATATTTATAGGCCACCGTTGCATTGACCCCATGTTGGATCATCTGATATAACGACCAGATCACGAGATTTTTCCTAAGCTGTTATTTATATTGTACTTCTATGCAAACAGAAAATGACTGTAGAGAACAGACGACCTAACGATCGTACCTTCTCCAGGGTGGCGATGAACAACATGACCAGACTGACCAAATGCAGCAGCATCACGAACATCAACAAGAAGGCCATCGTAATCTTTACTGTGATCTTCTGTAGGGGGAAAAAAAAATACATAAAGGCACTGAGCTTGTTTGTTTCCATCTAACTTCTGTTGCAGCTCCTCGCCCCAAGGGACGAGCAGCGAGTCTACCCTCACGTTCCTTTACATATCTATCATCTTTCCACCAAACGAATAGTATACTTTGGCCTGTGCAAGTTCAACTGTCTGAAGAAGCATGCGTTTTAAAAGCGTTGTATAAACACCAGTGTGTGTGTGTGTAATGTGTGTAGTGTGTGTCCACTGCTTTGATCTTCAGCTAAGTCCATACACAGGAGCATGCATTATGGCAATTATCCCTTTTTATAGTAGGGCTGTGAGGCAACATTAATCTGCACATGTCTGTGAAGTCACTACACAGTTTCAAATCCTCTTTTTTTTTTTTTTTCCCTCCACCAGTCAGCATTTTATCACATACGTGTGAGTAAATAAACAGTTTACTGGTTCCACAAATGTAGAAATGTCACATCCCTGGATAAAGTGGTTAGATTAGTGATCCGTGGCTCCAGACTAAAGAAGCTCAAGTCAGTTTGTGTTTTTCAGTAAGAGTTTAATTTTAGCCTGAAGTTTGCCGAGCGTCTCGTGACAGAGAGCCCATTCAGGGCCTCACTTGGCCTTGCTTCAGTAATAAACGGGCTGAAAAGTAACGGTTTAACGGTATGACCGCATCACACACGCATGCACTCGCACAACCATCCCAAAATTCCATGGAGTCACATGGAGCTTGTTATTGAGTTAACATTCGTTCTAATAATAAAGTTTAATACAGGTTTCCTCCTTAATAATAATGAGGTGGAGTTTGTTATTCCATTTGCAGGGGCAGGAAGTAAGTACCCCAAGCTCTCGTTTATTCCCTCCTGTTTGATACCTGGCACAGACTCCGGTCTTCCCGTTTAAATGACATTCCACTGATCATCTGTTTTTCTTTTTCTCTTTCGTCACGCACTTTGAAAAACAGAACAATTGGAAACAATAATAATAATAAGTAATAATAGTAATAATAAAGCTGATGGAAATGTCAGTTTTAATCCCCTCTACTTAGATCGCCACAAGTCGAGGGGATGTTCATGACGTTTTCGAAAACTCATGCAGTCGTGTTTAAAAGTTCAGAAAAAGTTGTCTAAACATTCCAAAATAGTCCAAGCTGCTAAAAAAATGTCAGATCTTTAAAATGCGGATCAGTCGGACTTTACCTTATGTAGCTCGAGGAAACAAGATGTCTTTAAGCTGCGTCCCTTTTTCCTCCCCTTGCCTCTCTTCTGATCATCTCACTCTCACTCTCCCTCCCTCTCCCTTTTTCTCTCTCTTTCTCTCCACCCCTTTCTTACTCACACTATCCGCTCCCCTTCTTTCCAGGGGGAAAAACCAATGTGAATGTTAAAGGAATGTAGAGCTGGTTTGTAAAGGGAAGTTCTTACCACTCGTTTCCTCCACAGCTCAACCGACTGACTTTCACTAAAAAAAAAAAAAATCTTTTGCAAATTAAAAACGAGACCATCCCAAACCCAGAACGAGAACCAGACACGCATTACATTCCACATCTGCTGCTTATGAAGTGAACCTTTTAAGTTTAACCCAATAAAATAAAACCATGTGATGTGGAAGTGACGCAGTAGTGTTGTTGTTTGTTGTGTTTTTTTTTTTGGAAAAGTTTTTCTAACTAAATTTGTCCCATCACTGACTTTACTTACATTTCTGAACACATGTCTAAATATAACCCTCTCCGTTTCTGAGCACCGCATCTACAGCTTCATTCATTCATCCTCATGCGAAATTGTTGCAATTACAGTAGCCTTCTGTTATCTGTCTTATCTCTTCCTCCTGAAGGAAACACAGACCACCCAGGAAACAAAGGAGCAGCCATAAGTTCACACTCGACAATCTTATTCTTTCAGATTACAAAGACGGCTTTATTCGCGGCAGATCAGAAAAGATGCCGTTCGTAAGGATTCAGAAGCTTGGGGGGGGGGGTGTTTTAGGAAAAGAAATGATGTGGTTTTAATTTCATTAAAGAATTGTGCTTTTTTTTTTTTAATGCATTTATAGCTGTATGTGATGTGGAGTTAGTTCCTGTTCACACTCACACTTCTCTATTTTTTTTTTTCCTTTTTTGATTTATAAATAAACCAGAAATAAAACACAGCTTTTTGTGTTACCAAGAAACACACAACCTCTATACAAGTTCCTGTGAATGAGTTGCTGTTACTATAGAAACAATAAGTATCAGGATGTGTGTTGATGTGAATCTGAGTGTAAGAGTGTTGAGGTTGAGTACATGAGTATCTGCTGTGACTCTGAGGTGACACTGAAGCGATCCATCCCCATGTACATAGTGTGTGAGCTCCTGGACTATTAAACATCACTATATCTAGTGTTGCTGTGATCGATGATCGAGAGTCTGGGAGTTTGTCCTTCATCTCGGATCTTCCTACTTTTGTTGGACGTTACAGGACCAGACATCTGAGTCTCAGAGAAATGTTATGTTTGGAAAATAACATGTTCAGTCAACAGCGCCCCCGAGCTGCAGATCTGATGAATTGCATGTTTTATTTTAATGAAAGTGGCAATAATTCTGAGAAGTTCAAGTGTATTAAAAATGCGATTGCAAAATAACAGATTTAACGGCTACGATGTCATTAAATCATCCCACGGAGCTACAGATAGTCTCTAACCGAGCCGTTAACGGGAACAGTGCAGTAACGATTCCTTTTCTCTTCTTTTTCAGGCTGTTTGGAGTCGCAGAAGAGTTTCAGTCCATTTTACTGCAGTTCTTGGCAACGCTGTGATTTTTATTTCCCCTTTTACATCGATGATGATTTCTAAATGTGACTTAAAGCAGCTCATGGTGACGACGAGAAACTGTTCAAGCCTCGGTTATTAATCGTTTACAGAGATGCTAATATCGTTTGTCCTCCTGGGTGCATCTTGTTCTGAGCTGCACGGTTGTGGGTACTGAATATAAAGGCCGAAGAGGTAAAGATTTGATCACATTTACGCAGGTGAATCTACTGCTTTATAATAATATTTAGTATACTGTTCATGTCTAATGAGTAATGTTCACTAATTATAAAGTAATGCTTTGGAACGTTAAAGTAAGTTATTCATCCATGGCGCTGCTGTGAGGTCAGAGCCCATGGAAGAGGTTTTCAAAAGCAGGTATATACACAATTTAGGGCCTTTTTACACCTGGTCACTTCATGTGTTGTCTCTGATCCGATATCTATCTATCTTTGTTAAAACTGTCCCATTTACATCAGGCCACATGAATGCGTCTCGGCGAATCGGATATCGATCCGATCTTTCTACTCCCGCCCAAAATGCTAATATATTTTACCTAATATGTTTTTTTATATTCAAAAAACAGCATTTACAGTTTGCTGCGTTTTAAGACCCAACGAGACGCCTGGGTGAAAGATCAGAGCAGCGCTGGTGGGAAAACATTTGTTTCTGGCACGATGCGCGACTCGTGAGTCACCTGCGAGTGACGTACCTCCGTTTGGGAGGAGTTTAGCGCTGACGTATGTGGCTTGAACGACCACATTCATTTACACCTGTCCAGTTTCATCTGAAACGCGTCCCAGACCACCTCCTGAAGGGGTTTGTACCATCGGGTTTATATCCGTCTCCAAAACGTTTCTGAGGGCATTTAGACCTGGTCTTCTTACCGTCGGATAGCTATCGGATCACAGAAAACGCAGGAAGTGACCAGGTGTAAAAAGCCCCTTAGTTAAAGATCTTTTTTAATCTGCTGCTACTCTGATACTCCTGCAGTGTATCAGAGTATCAGCACAGAAGAGCAGGAAGGATTTTTATTTTCACGGATGTTTACAAGCCAAAACAACACTCAAGAATGGTCTACTGTGGTCCAAAGAGACAGTGAGAGAGAGACAGAGTTTACATACAGAGAAATTATTGTTATTCTCTCAGAGGCAGAACATGGGGAATCTGAGCAGCTCAGGCCTGAGGTGTAGAAGCTGAAACACTGTGGTGTAACAACCTTCTCATGCAGCTGTCGTGCTTCATACTCACGTGAGAATCCACGAAGAAAGCGGTTTGTGTGTTTGTCTCACGTGTGTATGAAGCATAAGGGCACGATAGCAGTTTTAATATTAAACTCTTCTTATATTCATAATACACATGATATTAAAAAAAATCAGTTTGGTTGCACCATATCGTCGTCTCGTGCCGGTCTGCTAGATTCCTCTTCAGTAACCGGCGACCGATGAGCAGAAAATGAGCCACAGCGAGCGAGAAAATTGTAAATAAAAGAGAAAAATCAGCTACTTTTTTTTTTATATTTCTGCAGGTTTTATATTTCACACGATGTTACTGTAGTGTATCAGGTTTGTGTTTTATATTACAGACGTATCTCAGTCTACCTCAGGTTTATTTCTGTTTAAAAACACTGCACATATTTTATACACTTTATTCACCAGAAGGTGAACAGCTAGTGAACTTCCTCGCACTAAACTCTCAGCTTTCTCTGTTTATATTTAACACTTTGCACAATTTTATCACACTTTGTTAAGCATTTCTTACGTTTTCTTTCATTTTGCACCTTAAATGTTAAGAGATGATAGTTAAGTGTTCATTGTGACTTTAGACTCATGTTTACATTATAATTAGGGTTATAAAAAGGTTTGTCTTGATAACTGAGGGGATTCTGATCAGAGGAAGGTTCAGTTTCAAATAAAAAGGTTTACATGTAATATATTTTTCTCCTGGTCCTTATTTTAAATGGGTCATAAAAAATATCGATAATTATCGATATCACGATATGAAACTATGTTATATTCCCCACAACAAAATTGTTTTTAATCATCAGACTGATGGACACTTCAAGGTGTTGGACAGTGAAGATGAGGACTTTATCCGTGCTTTAATCCAGAAGCTGATGCTGGTGAAGTGAACACGTGTCCTCCTTCTCTTAGTCACGTCAAATCTGGATCGTGTTTGAAAAGTTCTGCTTCTTCTTTTTTTCCTTCTCCACGCCAGCCATGTCACAGGCAAAGAACAAGAAACTAAAGGACACCGATAAAAGATAGCAGTTATTTGTGACATGATTGTGAAACTAGAGGAAGGGCTCAGCAGCCTGCAGGAGCTACATCAGGTCGTGGTGAAGCGCCGGGTCGAGTAGGAGGCAGCATTAAGAAAGAAGGATAGGAAAGAGTAGGATATATCATTATTATCATGGGTTGCTGTCATTACCTGTGAGATCTTCTCTGCAAATCGTCCAGGAGAACCTGAAGACCAAGGATGAGGAGAACCTGAAGGTATGGATCGTTGAAACCGTGCAAGTAAACTATAAAATAGAACTGGGCTGTTTTAAATGGTGTGTGTGTGTGTGTGTGTGTGTGTGTGTGTGTGGTTTGCCAGCTCAGACAGGACAAGAAACTCCAGACAGAGGTCCAGCAGGTTTACTGTAACCATCACTCTCACATCAGGTGTAAAGTGTCTACACACACACACCTCAGGTATGACCAACTAACAAATAGCAGCCGCTCTGCTGACAGACAACATGAGCAGAGAGGGTTTATAAATTATATTCATGAATGTTCATAATGATCACTAACAGTAGCGTCTGGCTAACGGATTCTGACCAGATCCCTTTACAATCTTCACCGCTAACGCTAATCAGATGGTAATCTTTGAGGTATTCTGCCAGTATTTTCTGAGAATACTTTTATTACTTTGAATAATCTCGACTGCTAACAATAGCTAACACACACACGTGCTAACACGAGCCTATTTCTGAGAGGATTCCTAAATGTTTCTTTATTTTTATCAAGCTTAGCCATCTTGCTAACAGAAGCTAATCAGACAGGACCTTAACAGGGTTTCGAGTCCTATCCGTTTGTATTTATAACAACAGCCAACATCTAACATAACATCGATTAAACATGATTTCTGAGAGGCTACATTTACATCCGTTAGCCATCTAGCTAACATAAGGTAAGTGTTTATTTATTTATTTTTTAGAGGTGTGTGTTTTGTAAAAGCTGATGAAGTTAAACATGTGTCTCTGGGAGATGATGTGGCACGATCTGGAGCTGGACATCCTCACGTCGAACAATGGGTTCAGAAGGTAAAGTGGTGATGATTAGAGCTCGGCTCACGCCGTCAGTTTGGTCGTCTGACACGAGTTAGACAATCCTAAAAGATTTTCCAAGGTAAAATAATACCTGAATATATATGAATACATGAAGTTCAACAGTCTGCCGCAGGGAAAAGATTGGATGGATGGATGGATGGATGGATGGATGGATGACTGTGGATTAATTCTGTTATTTTCTTATATATATATATATACACGGAGAACTTTACACATTACACATAAGATCCCATACCTGTATCCCATACCATTATTCCTTATGTTTACCTTCTGCTCTATGTTTATGTTCTGTAAAGCTGCTTTGAGACAATGTCTATTGTAAAAAGCGTTATACAAATAAACTTGAATTGAATTGAATTGAAGTGTATACCTTGAGTGACAGGTGTCTCGTCCGATGATCGGTAAGTGTTCCAATCACAAACTATACCGTCCTCTTCCGGGTTGTCTGAATTGTCGTTGTTTTCGCATTTTTAATGTGTTTCGTGCAACGATTCAGACAACCCAGAAAAGGTAGGTATAGTTTGCGAAAGAAAACTTACCGATCATTGGACAAGACACCTGTCATTCAAGATATACAGGTGAATGTCAGGTGTCTTGTCCGATGATCGGTAAGATCATTTGTGAATCACGGCACGCATTTGTGAATCGCGTTCTGTACATTTGTGGATTTAAAACATTTCTAACGTCAAGACGTGCACAAGAGTCCACAAATAGGTGACTCCGCCCACCGTCTACTCCAGCCAATCGGACAAAGGTCTCGTGGCGCTGACCAATCGTGGCACGGTCTACCTCAAACCAATCACGTTCTGATTTACTCGCACTATCACAGTGTAATATGTACTGCAAAATACGATAAAAAAAAGACAAATAAAAAACATTTGTCGCAGATTCGAGCCCAATCTGCTAACCCTGTATGGACTGTAGCAGCACTAAGGGTTAGTTCAGTTCTGCTTTCTTTGGAAACGATTTCAGCATCATCAATGGGTCCAGTGGTAGTGTGAAGAGCGAGTAAATCAGAACGTGATTGGCTGGAGTAGGCGGAGTCACCTATTTGTGGATTCTTGTGCACGTCTTGACGTTAGAAATGTTTCAAATCCACAAAAGCACAGAACGCGATTCACTAATGAGCAGGAAGACATTCGCAAATAAATACAATTTATAATTTTTTTTAATTTGCAAATCCCATTTTATTTATTTGTGAATTTCATTTCTTTTTGTGAAATTTGTAAAAATATTTGTGAAACTCTTTATATTTATTTGTGGATCATAGTGTATTTATTCAGAATAATGAAACAATTCTGACCCCATACGTCTGCGTCTACGTCATACCGTCATACGTCTGGATACGAGGCCACATGAACATCTTCACACACAGCCTGGGGTGTGACTTATTGGCCATATAGAGTATTTTAAACCAGTCATGATGTATAAAACCAAAACGTGTACAGGTTTCGTTACTATAGTAACCACTGGCCTAACAGTATAAAAGTGCGCACGCTGTCGATCGGATCTGTGTCCGATTACACGAAGTGTGATGCCTTTCTGTCCCACGCAGAAGAAAAGGAAACCCAAACCCTCGTTGCAGATTTTTTTTCAGATTTATTTTTCTTATAAGTCCATTCTAAAGTCTCGACTTTGCATATTATAGCAGCCAAGAAACTTTTCATAGTACCACAATGCAAGACAAATAAAAAAAAATTGTAATAACTAGATTTTTATTATATATATCTATATATATATATATATATATATATATATATATATATATATATATATATATATATATATAAAGGGTTAACACAAGTATTTTATAGATTATTTACAGAATAGATCATGCTAGGAGATTAAAAAGAAAAGAAAAGAAAAGGCGTACAGTACTGAATAAAATGAGAACACCAATATGGTAGACGTGGATACGAAACTATTAGTGATAAAATATTTAAGGCTTGACTGTATAGAAAATTATATCATTAATACTTAGACGTGATAATACGTGAAGTTAGACGCACTTTAAACATAAACGTATGTACACACGCTGACGTGACGCGCTGACGCGAGAGAACCGTAGGGGACCGTGCAAACGTTTCAGCCCACCTGAGCAGAATGTGTTTAAAGCTTTTTATCTGGGAAGGAGGATTGCTGATGGCTTTAAAATTTTGGGCAGAGACTTTAAATAGGAGTTTTTTTTTCCTTTCTCCCGTAGTTTCTCTTACAGATGTTTTTCTGAGCGCTAGTTTTAAAATAAAGTTGGGGAAAACGTTTACATGTCGAATTGAAGTACGACTCTCTTCGAGGCACGCCAGGGTTTATAATAAGCATCTCCGCAGACTTTTATTCATTCAATTCATTCATTTTCTACCGCTTATCTGAACTTCTCGGGTCACGGGGATCTCAGGCGTCATCGGGCATCGAGGCAGGATACACCCTGGACGGAGTGCCAACCCATCACAGGGCACACACACACACACACACACACTCTCATTCACTCACACACTCACACACACTACGGACAATTTCCCAGAGATGCCGATCAACCTACCATGCACGTCTTTGGACCGGGGGAGGAAACCGGAGTACCCGGAGGAAACCCCCGAGGCACGGGGAGAACATGCAAACTCCACACACACGAGGCGGGAATCGAACCCATAACCCTGGAGGTGTGAGGCAAACATGCTAACCACTAAGCCACCGTGACCCCCAGACTTTTATTATTATTTTTAAATAAATAAATTAGAATTAGTTAGATCATATTGGGCTGGAATTCAACACACAGCTAGAGAGCCTTGAAGAGAAATCCTCTTTTCCGTCTCGTCTAACGTTCTGTAGCCCTCCCACAATGTTAAAATGGATAAATTTGTTCTTTAATCTCTTTTTTTTAAATATTATTTTAAAGGGAAACTTGTTCTGTAGTAAAACCGCAGTGGTATAAGAGAAATAAAACACTCTGGAGCAGACAGTTCGAGGGAAATCCTCTGAAACACCGGACTCTCGCAGCGTCCTGACGTCCCGTAGTGTTTGCGTCCAGATAAAGAGCTACGCCGAGACGTTTGCACAGTGCTGTAGAAAAGCAGACGAATGCGGTGGAGACTAAACTCCAACCTCGTGATTAACTTTATACACCAGCGGCAGTGGGCTCGAGTGATTATGTACACCGGAGTTGAGAGACCAGCATCTTTTTTTTGTATGTGTGTGTTTTTGGCACGTCTTTTTTTTTATTATTCGTTTAACTCTACAACCTTTAGATAGGGCTGTAGCTCGATAAGAATAAGCGCAAAAAAAAAAAAAAAAAACAGTATTTAAAAAAGGAATGACTTTCAATCCAAGTTAGGAAATTTTCAGAATACGATGTTGGACTTGGTCCGTGCTCTAAAAGATCTCAGCATACGAGTTTATAACCACCGGATGTAAACAAGACAGTTTTTTAACTGCATAACATCTAATGTCAAAATTTAAAAAAAAAAAAACATAGCTGCCAAGAACTATAGCCTTTTTACTGTCCAACAATTAGACTGAAATTTTTTTTTTCCCCTTTAGCCTCGAGGCCTGAAAGTGCTGCAAAAACTGTCTTTGGATGTCCTTGCTTATTTCCTCAACCGACTCTCGATGACTCCACGCCGAGGTAGAGGCAGAGCGAGCGATAGTGCGAATAAAAATGACAACTCCTTCGGCGTGAGGTGTTTAACACATTTTAGTACGTATTCCCAGAACCCATGGAACGATGAAGCGAAGAAACGAACACGCCACCAGGACGTGGTGATCCGAGGAGGAGGAGGAGGAGGAGGGGGAGGAACTGACCAGGTTCAGATGAGGGAGATGCGGAGGGGGATGCTGGGAGACTCGTTCCGGGGCGGCGAGTGTTGCGTCACCAGGTGCTCCACTACCGTGTGTTTAGACATGTGCTTCATTAGATACGTCTCCTGGAAAGGGAGGAAACGAAGAGAGATCAGAAGAAGAACAGAACCGAGAGCACAGAACCTCAGGCTTCTGTAGTCCCGGTACTTACGGAGGTGTAGGCGCGACCGCACATGCTACAGCAGTAGGCCTTGGCGTTCTTGATAGCATGAGCGGCTAAGTGGATCTGCAGAGAGGCCGAGTCGGAGTAGGCGCGGTAGCAGTTGGAGCATTTGTAAGGCTTGTCTTTATTGTGTGACCTCTGGTGAGACTGTAAGACCAGCGAGATTAAATCATCATCATCCTGATCACTGATCATTAAATACTACAAATGAGGATTTAAAAAGGAAAACGTTACAATGATAACACTATAAAAGTAGCATAAATTGTACGCGTCATTTCTTTTCTTTTTTCAATGCTGTCAATAACCATGAAATAAAATATCAGCCTATCGTGCCGCCACTTCGTCGTAAAGTACGCCGAGCTGCGACTGTAAATCCGTCATAAACATCACATAAGTCATTTATAGTCAGTTAAATACACACTCAGGCTCGATGTCATCACATCCTTCAGTGTAAATATTACAGACTGAGCAATCTGGGTCTTACCTGCAGGTTGGAGAGTTGTGTGAAAGCTTTATCGCAGCCCGGCTGGATGCATTTATACGGCCGATCGCCCGTGTGGATTCTGCAGACGCGTAAACAAGGTGTTTATTACAGTTTGTTTGCATTTAGACAGCAACCGAATTCTCTGACATTGAAACACTCAGCGATGCTTTTCACCTGCTCAAGGCACAATTATACAGAAAATAGATAAATTAGGTCATTTGCACCCAAGTTTTTTAACGATGCAATACAAGTTTGATCGGAGGCTTGTAATTTCTCGAAATACAGATGTATGCAAAAGTTTAGGCACCCCAGACAAATTCCAGGATATTCGTTTATAAATATTTGGGTGTTTGGATCAGCAATTTTTTTTTCTTTGATCTGTCAAATAACTGAAGGATCCTAAAGTAATATTTCAGTAGTTGGAATGAGGTTTATTGGGTTAGCAGAAAATGTGCAATATGCATCAAAACGAAATTTGACAGGTGCATAAATTTGGGCACCCTGCCATTTTGTTGATTTGAATACCTGTAACTATTATTTAGCACTGATTAATTGGAGCACACGATCGGTTTGGTGGCTCGTTAGGGCTTGAACTTCTGAGGGTGCTTTCACACCTGCCTTGTTTAGTTCGGTTGAATCGTACCAGAGTTCGATTGCTCGTTTGGTGCGGTTCGTTTGGGCAGGTGAGAACGCAGCAATCGAACTCTGGTGCGCACCAAAAGCGGACCAAACGAGCAGACCGAGACCTCCTTGAAGAGGTGGTCTCGGTACGCTTTCAAACGAACTCTGGTATAACGTTTGTGGTGAGAACACGGCCCGAAATCGAACAGACCTAACTGCAAAAAGTATTGTGCATTTTGGACTAAACCAGCTGCCGTAGTGGGTCGTTGGCAACATTTTTGGAAGATGAGCATGTCACGGTTTCACAAAAGTAACGCTCGCCGTCTCCTGAAGTGTCTCGCGATGCGTCTTCGTCGTTTGCGGTGCATTAAAATGATATTTTCAAGCTGCATCCGCGCTTCATTCTGAAAATTAAGACTTTGCATAGAACGCTGTACACTAGCGATGTAGTAGATTACAACCACGAACATAACTGCAGCGCGCGGTCGTCTCTCCATGGTGTACTGTATGCTGTATTTTCCTCTTTTTGTTTACTTCCGGAGTTTCGTTGAAATTTCCCGCACGTTTATTCTGACCGATCGAGAAGCAGTTTAGGAAATACGCTCAAAGACGTGTGGCCAATGAGTGATGTGGATGTTATCACATGACTGCATTTTGGTTCGTTTCAACCGGTGCGGAACAGAACGATCGATGAACAATAGATGTGGAAGCACGCATAGACAGGTGCAGGATCATGAGAAAAGGTATTTAAGGTGGCAAATTGCGAGTTGTTGTTATCTTTGTCTCTCCTCTGAAGAGTGGCAACATGGAGGCATCAAAACAACTCTCAAATGACCTGAAAACAAAGACTGTTCAACATTATGGTTTAGGGGAAGGCTAGAAAAAGTTATCACAGAGATAGAAGCTGTCATTGTGCACTGTGAGGAACATAGTGAGGACATGGAAGACCACAGGCACAGTTCTTGTTGGATGTGAAAACGGTCAAAAACAGCCCACAGACCACCCCCAAAGACCTACAACATCAACTTGCTGCAGATGGCGTCACTGTGCATCGTTCAACAATTCAGCGCACTTTGCACAAGGTGAAGCTGTACGGGAGAGTGATGCGAAAGAAGCCTTGGTTGGAGGTTCCATCGTGCTGTGGTGCCGTGTGGCCAGCGCCGGTGCTGGGAATCTGGTTAAAGTTGAGGGTCGCATGGATCCCACACAATATCAGCAGATTCTTGAGAATAATGTTAAGAATCAGGCACAAAGGTGAAGTTACACCAGGGCTGGGGATATCTCAACAAGACAACGACCCAAAACACTGCTCAAAATCTACTCAGGCATTTATGCAGAAGAACAAGTACGATGTACTGGAACGGCCGTCCCAGTCCCCAGTCCTGAATATCACTGAACGTCTGTGGGGTGATTTGAAGCGGGCCGTCCGTGCTCAGCAACCATAAGGAGGAAAGGTCCAAAATACATTCATCCAGAGTCCAGACACATTACAGGCTATAGGAAGCGTCTAGAGGCTGTTATTTCTGCTAAAGGAGGCTCTACTGAATATTTATGTGATTTTTCCTGAAATTTATGCACCTGTCTGAACCTCATTTCACTACTGAAATATTACTTTAGTGTCCTTCAGTTATTTGATAGAACAAAATGAAATTGCTGATCCAAACACCCAAATATTTATAAATGAAAAGCCTGGAATTTGTCAGGGGTGCCTAAACTTTTGCATACGGCCGTATTTCACGGAAAACACGAACCCATGTCTCCCCGTCACAGATCTTCAGCGACTACGCTGGTCAATTTGACACCAATTTAAGCGTCTTCCTCTTTCTGATGGCACCGAGTTCTACGGAATAATCCGTCCAGATGAATCTCACCTGGTGTGTTGCTGTAGATGTGACAGTTGGCGGAAGGATTTCTCGCAGTATGAGCAGTGATAAGGCTTCACCCCCAGATGGATGCGTAAATGCTGCGCCAGGTAGGAGGCGTTGGCGAACGACTTGGTGCAGTGAGGACATTTGTGCGGCTTGGCCTCCGTGTGGGATTTGGAGTGAATCTGCATGTCTGACTTGGAGTAGAAAGTCAGCGGACACACTTTACACCTGAAGGGAGAAAACACACACACACACGCGTGCACGATTGCATGTTAAGTTCACGCAGAGCACCAGCATGTGGTGCTGGTTTTCTGTATCAGGTGAAAATGTATACTTTTTTTTTTTTACCTGTATGATTTGCCCTCTTTGGCTGCGATTGTTACAGACGACTGGTCAGCTCCCGAAGCCAGGATGGGGTAGGGTACGACCAGGAGATGACCCGACGAATTTTCTGCTTTGATCTTCTTGCGGCCGCGTCCTCCGCTTTTCGGGGGCGGTCCCAGCAGTCCCGCGAGCCCCCCGCTGTTTTTCATCGGATCTGCTCCGACGGTGCCGGCCAACCCTGAGAGGAGGTTTGCGGAAGGTGCAGATCCATGGCGTACGTGGCTGCTGCTAGACGATGTGGGTGTCATAGCCTCAGTCGTGTTCTGATTGCGAGATGACAGCGCTATACCTGATCAGAAAGAACCAGACGACACGATTAACAAGCTCTACCTGGTTAAAAGGTTCAATCGGTGACTCTAAGCCTGTAAAACACATTCAGCTGAAACTGAAGCCTCGATGCTATGTTACCTGACAGATGGTTCGCTCTTGAAGGTTGGTCTATAATCTGTCGTAAATGCCAGTCTTCCCAAAGTCCTCTCGCTTTTAAGGCTGCCTTATCGTCCAGGTTCAAGTTCACGTCACCGAGAATGCGTCCTGCGAGAAACGTGAAGGAAACAAGTCAGTTTGCAAGAAGGCTTTATTTTAGTGACTTATAGGGGAGCTGTTTCGTGCACTTCTGCTTCTAGGGTTAGGATGAACACGTTCTCAAATAAATTGCAGAACTGGAAATTGTGGGTTTTTTTTGTTTTATTAAAAAAAAAAAAGCAGCATTGCTAGTAAACATTTTATTTCATTTTTTCGAGACCTACTCGTTTGCTTTAAAATCGTTAATACCGTGAATTAAATTATTCTTTATAACTACTACTTTTATGCCAAACCAATGAGCCCTTTTTTTAAATTTCTATTCATAGGTGCACGATTCCACATTACTTTATCGAGCAAATAATAAAGCGATAAATAATCGCACTCTAGTGGCCACTAACATACTGGTCACATACGTACAGCCTACATATGTGGAATTTAAAGGTGGGGTCTCCGATTTTTGAGAAATGCTTCAGAAAACTGAGTCGGGACGACAAACCAAACAAAACTAACGTGTAGCCAATGAGCAGAAAGAGGCGGGGCTTGTCTATATGGGCGGAGAGAGCGTTCAGTGCGCATGTGTGACGTTAGCAGAAAGCGGTTTTAACATCGACATGGAGGATAAAAACAAAGAAAGAAAGAGAAGAAAGACTTACGATAAGGACAAGAAGTAGGACGTGTTAATATAGGATCAGCTTTCCAGCGC
This sequence comes from Tachysurus fulvidraco, assembly GCF_022655615.1. Taxonomy (NCBI): domain Eukaryota; kingdom Metazoa; phylum Chordata; class Actinopteri; order Siluriformes; family Bagridae; genus Tachysurus; species Tachysurus fulvidraco. Next base: position 2,233,242 of record NC_062519.1, on the reverse strand, counting down.
TGGAGAGAACTGAAGGAGCAGGAAGTTGGCCACATATTCACAGGTTGGAGTTTCCCGAGTCAATAACTCCTGAGCTAAACGCTGTTACTACACAAATAACACCTCTTTTCTATCGTAGTAATGTAGAGAGGCAGCTACAACCGCGTTTTGTGTAGTAACAGCGTTTAGCTCAGGAGTTATCGACTCGGGAAACTCCGACCTGTGAATATGTGGCCGACTTTACTTAAGACGCCGAGGCGCTTTTTTCCTTCTCGATAGGTGAGTAACGTTGGTTTTGCTTTGTTACACAGAACTAATATATGCCTTTGTCCTTTACATCATTATGCTTGTGTGGCATTTTTGCTTGTTTGTTTATCTACAATCGTATTGTTCTTCCCTTCAGCTATGATAAAGACACGTTTCTTTCCGTTAGTCGCCCGGGTTACGTATGTATGTGTGGGCGGAGCTATCGATACAGGGGTGGGACCCGTTTGGGTTAGGGGCGTGTTTGTTTTGGTGATTTTATATGTCAACATTAGATTTTAAAAATCTGAGACGGTTTGCGAAGAGACTGACGCATGGTCTGATGTGTGTTACCTGCTACGGAGCTGGACGCCGGTCGGGCGTGCAGGGCCACATCGGGCTGTGTCGGGCTATGAGGAGGAAGGCCGGGCATCTGCTGTAGCTTGGATACGGCCATGCTGTGAGTCCCGCCTTCTACAGGCGTCGGAGGAACCAGCAAGGGCTGCTGGGATTGGACTGAAGTAGGGGGCAGGTGTGGAGGTCTGATTTTCTCAGCCATCAGCTGCTCTTTGATCTTGTTAATTAGGACGAGGTTGTCCAGCTGAAAACAGTGAGTGTGGAGGACATATGAAAGTTCAAGTAGCCCTCTAAGGGTTAATGCCAGCTAATCAGATACGCTATGAATGCCTGCTAGCTAAGCTGTTACAACAAGATGCCTTAGTATTAAATGAATATTTACACAATTCATTCATCTTCTACCGCTTATCTGAACTTCTCGGGTCACGGGGAGCCTGTGCCTATCTCAGGCGTCATCGGGCATCGAGGCAGGATACACCCTGGACGGAGTGCCAACCCATCACAGGGCACACACACACTCTCATTCACTCACACACACACACACACTACGGACAATTTTCCAGAGATGCCAATCAACCTACCATGCATGTCTTTGGACCGGGGGAGGAAACCGGAGTACCCGGAGGAAACCCCCGAGGCACGGGGAGAACATGCAAACTCCACACACACGAGGCGGAGGCAGTAATCGAACCCCCACCCTGGAGGTGTGAGGCGAACGTGCTAACCACTAAGCCACTGTGCCCCGCCTAATATTTACACAATGTTCTACTTAAACAGAACGTACTGGATCAGCAAAGACGTTACCGATGTTCACGCTTTGGTTTTGTACTGAAGCTCTGATGCTAATATAGCTCTGATGCTAATATAGCTCTGATGCTAATATAGCTCTGATGCTAATATAGCTCTGATGCTAATATAGCTCTGATGCTAATATAACTAACAAGTACTGGAAGTGTTGCATTTCATCCAGAATGTTCTCTGTAAATGTGTCTCAAAATGTGTCTCACAGTCGGGTTCCAACGTACACACAGAATTGCTGAGGAGGTTTTTCCAACATCTCAGAACTTACAATAAGAGACAGAATAGACGGCGAAACCATAAGCGATAGCAGCCATCTTGATTTTTATTTCTTTTAGCTTGAACTTAAATAGTTACGTTAGAAAACAGAAAGTTCTCCAAGTCCTTTATCGTAAATAATATTAACGATGATAACGATACGCTTCGGCTTCTTTATCATTTAATACAGACATTATGGACTTTCTGGCAATTACGTAGTTATGAAAAAGGTTGTGGATGAGATACTTTAGACTTCTAGTCATTTATGTCATGTAAAATTCAGAAATGAAAGATCCTTACCTGGCTAGGCATCGCAGGAGGCGGAGGCCAGAAGTACGGGTTATTAAACCGTGGCTCGGCCATGCTGAGGAAAATAAAATAACACACAAACACTCGGTTTCATTCGGTTCAACATACACAAACTACGGCTCTTCACTATTACCGAGGAATTAAAGTAATACGACAAGCAGAAAGATGACTACACGTGTGTCAGGATGTTAAATCTGTGTGATGTACAGTACGGATACGAGGAGAGTTACTTCACCGCACAAGTTATAGCAGCTATAAACAGTCGTTCTCTAAACAGCCTTTTTAATAAGCCAGAAAAACACGGCTCGTCTCGAACGTCACGCAGGTCCTATCGTACGAAGCACACGGTTTTAAAATAAATCATTTTAACAAGCAGTCGTAGGTTCTGTATGCAGAATTTGCTGATGCATCAAGAAACACAAGTGATACTAAGATGGAAGTGACGTGGTGACCACAAAGAAAAAGGAACCGGTGTAACCAGTGCAGAAGAACTCAAATGCCAGTGATACCCTGATACACTTACTGTATGTTTCAGTGGCATTTTAGAAGGAAAAATAACTTCTTTATCACACAATGCAGCTCGGTAAAGTGAAGCAATACTAAAGCTACTAATACTTTGCAAACAGAGTCCCACATAGTCCTCCACAACCACTCCCCAACTCATGACCCTACAAACAAGACCGGCAGCACACACACTTCATCAGTCATGAGCACCAACCTGCTGGTGTAAAAGCTCCTGAAAGAAACATGTATGTGCATTTACACAAAGTCGTTGCATAACGCAGGCTAAAGAAGGGGTAAATAAATAAATAAATAAATAAATCTTCCCTTCGAGTTCCAACAGGAAGTGAAACAGACACCCATAACCACCATTAAGAAAACATTCTGCAAAAGTCTGGAGTTCATACGCCTGGACATATCATCTTTATTATTTTTGGCTTGTGCAAACCAACTCCTCTGTGCAGACCCCTAGTCAAACAGCCTTCCACCCGGCGCACGCTGCCAAAACATGCACGGCCGAGCGAAAAGAAAAAAAAAAGAATCCATAATGCATGAAAGCAATATTCCTCAAATAATCCCAGCGTGTGGAAAGATTTCTAGAAGGCCAAGGTATTTCTTAGAGAAAAGTGAACGGAGGTACGATTGCGGGCGAAGACCACAAAGAGAGCTGAAATAATGGGTTTATGTGCACATTACTACAGTACACATTAAACTAATTTACACACTTGGGCTGCATAATACAGACCAAAATAGCTTAATGAGGAGGCTGCGATTGTGCTACACACTGAAGTTTATTTAAGATCTGAAACTTGGGATGTCACATTTGCTCTCAGGTTCACACTTTGGCACATGACGGTTCGTTTTTTACTGTCTGTACTGACACCGAGACATGATTTCAGCGACATGGCATAGCGACAGTTCCAAAGAATCACCCACTGTGGTGAACGTTGGCCGACGTTTGGTCAGTTGCCAGACTCCAATTGGTAGGGACTTTAGGTCAGGTCCTACCTGCAATTAGTTCACAGTTACTGTGTTTCAGCTTATCCTGTCATATACGATGTCGTATATATATATATATATATATATATATGCTGGACAGGCCACACCCACAAACCCCAGACTTGTGGCAAAAGTGACAAGTGAATTTTCACGTTTATTGTTATGACAGAAAACAATAATTGAATTCATAATTGAGATCATAAAGACTGCATATAGGCAGAATCCTATTTACACTATTGACTATTTCTAACAGTGTGATAAGGATCAACAAACTATATATATATATATTGTAAAGCCCTAACTGATAAACAATAAATTATTAAGTGTAAGGAAAAGCAATGTATAAAGTCTTTAAAACCCGTTTAAGGAACAAACGTTTGAAATAAAACATTAATCTGCATATAAAAGACATTTCTATTGGGAGATGAATGTATAGGCAGGAATACTGGGTTGGGGTAAAGATTTTAGGATCATATAAAAAAAAATCTATCTATCTGTAATACAGCCTGTATAAAAGTGTGTGAGAGAGAGAGAGAGTGAGAGAGAGAGAGGAGGTGCAGGGCTCCAGCATTGCAACACACCACCACTGAAACCAGAAATCCGTGTAAAAAAATGTAAAAACGCTCCAAAATGTTTGTATGATGGAGACAATAAGCAGCGACGTCTCCGACTGTCACTACTGGCTTCTTAAAATCCATGATGAAAACCGAGATCACAACTTGAGCTACTTAACTTTTCTCCTTTTAATCCATCGGCATCTTGGAAGTTTTATTGTCATCTTTTTTTACATACACTATTAAAACGCAAAGTCAAACATCGGGATTAAACCCAAGCCCTGGTTTGGAGACCGGTGGTAAAGCGCGTTGCGCGCCGTGCCTGGGCCTCTCCCACATACTCAGACAGTTTTATTAAAAAATTCAGACAAAAGGAAAACAAAAATGGCAGCCTGTCTTTATTTTTATAAAGGAACCAGACGCCATATTCTGCAGATCCCCCAAATTTGCACGCAGAAATGAATCCTAAGCACTAAAGGCGTCGCGCGGCACCTTAAAGTAGCCCTCCGTTTATTTGCATTAAGAGCTCGAATGATTGTTTACTTAGATCTGCAGGTTTGAATAGCCCGGCTCAAAGAGGGGAAAAAAAGAGAGCAAAAAAAAAAAAAAAAAAAAACAAGAGACTTCCTACAACAATCATGCCGCACAGAATCTCCATGAACAGCACACAAGGTCTGGTCTGGATTTTTATTTCTTTTAAATCAGTCCAATATAATAAAAAGCATCCGGTATTTTTTTTCGCAAAACACTATTTTAATGCACTGCAAAAAAAATCCACATGTAAGAGGCTTGTCTTCAGCCATTCCCCTGCTTTAGATTTTTTTTTTTATGTGAACTTTTCCGAGCTCCGCGACAACTCCGGACAAATCACACAACATAATGCGTAAAATGCGCAAAAACAACAAATGCGCCTCTAAACAAAGACGCGCACAAACTCACCCCACTGGCTCAATCCTGCTTCAGTGTAGTTTTATTATATATATATAAAAAAAAAAAGGTAAAGATCTTCTTTCAGCTCGCGTTCAGTCGGAGTTCAGACCTTCCGGGTCGCCTACTGTTCACTTCTGGGTGCTGCAGGCAGAGAGCTCAAACACTCATCATCATCATCATCATCATCATCATCATCATCATCATCATTTCTGCACAGCTCCAAAAATATTCTGCAAAAAATATATACATATATATTCTGCAAATAATAACACGATGCCAAAAAAAAGGACGTGTGTATTTTATTATGATTATGTATTTCATGAATATTCATTATTTTTGCATTAATGGAGGATTTGCACTGGACCCTTTTGGATCAGCAGTAATAACAATAATAATAATAATAATAATAATAATAATAATAATAATAATAATCATGAAAATAATGATAATAACGATAATAATAATGATAATAATAATGATGATGATGATCATTATTATCATTATTATCATTATCATTATTATAATGATAATAATGATAATAATAATAATGATGAAAATATTACTGATAATAATAATAATAATAATAATAATAATAATGATGATGATGATAAGATCCCAATAAGTTATTAAACCAAAACAATCCTATTGCGCAGCTTGAACTCGTACCTGTTGACAGAAGCTACACCGATCTCCCCATGTGAAAGACAGTTTGCATGCACTTTGTAATTTGTGTGAAGATGCAAATTTAATTCATAGCAGCTAAACACTTGTGTCATTTTTTAGACACAAAACTGTGACTACATTTCTGTATTTTATTTTTAAATTATATGTAATTTCTGAATGTGAGTGATACCCTTAAAATTATTATTATTATTATTAATAACAACAACAACAACAATAATAATAATAATAATAATTTTGCTCAAATTTAAAATAAATAAATAAAAACATTAAAAACTATATGTCCTTATTTAAATGACTTCTTATTGTTGGGTTAATTTAAGATTTGTTGTTATTTTTAACATCCTGGAGTTATTTCTATGATATAATACAAGTATATTTCTATTTTTATATTTTTGTGGAATGTAAACATTTCTACTGGATTGTTCTACATGTCCACACAGCGCCCCCTTGTGAACACCCCCTTCAGGTATGGATTATTAGTTTCCTGGTCTGTGTAGAGTTTGATTTATAGTTTCCTTAATGTTCATCCTAAGCAAGTTCATGTAGAGAACTGAACTGATCCAATCCTTGTTTTGTGGGTTTGTGCAGTCGAGCGTGTCACGTTTATTCCTGGAGCTAGAAAGCTGTATAGTGTAAAGATCTTCACTCTAAAAGGTAAAATAATGTTATATCCTTTAAACACAGAAGGTACAGTTTAATACCCAGTGTAGAGGACGTAAATATGTTTAAAGGCTACAGAAGCATTTGTTTGTCACATCTACATTACAGCACAATGAAATCTTTTCTTCACATATCTCAACTTTGGAGGTTGGGGTCAGAGCACAGAGTCGGCTATGATACAGCACCACTGGAGCAGAAAGGATTCAGGGTCTTGCTCGGGGGAACAACAGTGGTTGAACCCCGATCCAAACCCTAATCCACCTGAGCCTACATTTAGGTAAAGATTCCCAACAAGCCTTTTCTTAGGCTTACTTCACTTACAGTCATTAGTGATAGTCATCTAGGTTCTAGGGTGTATATTATATGGACTTTGTGTATCATTAGTTACCTTTAATTGAATTAATGCTCCATTAATTCAATGGATGTGGTAGCCTAATGTTTAAGGCTACCAATCAGAAGGTTGTGAGTTCGATTCCTACATCCACTAAGCTGCTACTGCCGGGCCCCTGAGCAAGGCTCATTTTAAAATGTAAGTCGCTCTGGATAAGGGCGTCTGCTAAATGATGTAAACATTGAAGGCACCACATTGGTATTTATTCATTCATGTTCTACCGCTTATTCAAACTACCTCGGGTCACGGGGAGCCTGTGCCTATCTCAGGTGTCATTGGGCATCGAGGCAGGATACACCCTGGATGGAGTGCCAACCCATCACAGGGCACACACACTCTCACACACTACGGACAATTTTCCAGAGATGCCAATCAACCTACCATGCATGTCTTTGGACCGGGGGAGGAAACCGGAGTACCCGGAGGAAACCCCCGAGGCACGGGGCGAACATGCAAACTCCACACACACGAGGCGGAGGTGGGAATCGAACCCCCGACCCTGGAGGTGTGAGGCGAACGTGCTAACCACTAAGCCACCGTGCCCCCTATTTGTATTTAAACTCCATATAATTGAGTTAATGTTGAAAAATTCAGTAACAAGTGAAAAAAAAGTCAAACCCATGATGCAGTTTTTACTCTTTACTCTCAGTACAAACGCAAACAATAAAACTTTTAAAGTTTTTTTTAACGATGAAGGTTTAAGGTGAAGTTTTTTCTGTAGTACATTTCATAAATAAGGCCTTGTGTTCTTGATCAATCTGATAGTGTTTTATAGACACTTAATAATGCTTTCAAATGAATTCTGGATGAATTTTAAGATGCTCAGGTACAGAACACATCCACACCGTCACCACTCCGGCAGTGTTGTGCCTTTACTTCTACATGTTTCTAACTCTTTAAAATCTCCTGTTCTTTCTTTCTTTTCTTTTAATCATTTTTCAGCAGAAGGTGGCAGCATTCCCAAATTCTTCCGAACTTCTGCATTCTTTTCACATCAGACAACCCCAGTGCTCACTCGGGGTATTTCCTAAGGCCCAGTAACAGCCCTAATCCAGCACACCTGCCCCATATAATCAGGTCTGATTAACCGGATTAGTGTGTGGTGCAGCAGAAATATGTCTGTGTGTCGACCTCAGCAACGTCCACACGACTAAATCAAGTGACAACTGACCTACAAGCCTAAAAAAAAATTACAAATGAAACCTCACAGTCAGAGAAGACATTCAAATTATTTGCACCCCTCACATATTGACTGGGGGAGTTTTTTGAAATCTACAGACACACTCTTGTTTATACTAATAAAACACACACACACACACACACAGACCACAAACAGGTGAGGCAAAGGGAGGGTTTGCCTGTTTAGACACGTCCCACAGGGGGCGGTTACGAGACAACACACACACACACACACACACACACACACACACACACACACACACACACACACACTTGGACACAGAAGGATGCGTTGCTGTGTACTCACGTTCTCCAAAGGTCACTGTGGATCTCTCAGGTAAAGATGATTTCCTATAAACCTTTAGTGCACTAATGGGAGTCACCTCTCTCTCTCTCTCTCTCTCTCTCTCTCTCTCTCTCTCTCTCTCTGTGACACTCTTTCTCCCTGTCTTTCTCTTGCTACCTGAGCTGTTGGTCAGAAACTGCAAACAAACAATCTTAACAGCTTCAGCTATTCATTACTGCAGGCAAAGTAACACGGCTGGGATTTGAGTGTGAATCAGTCAGACTCGATCATTATCTACATCAAAACGATCAGGCTTCTGTTGCACATATAGACCTTAAACTCAGCTCAGGTATAAGAGATCCTCTTTATACTTCTTAAAGCTATTTCCATTGAATACGTCTTTGTGCTAAATGTTTGCCTTCAGGACCTTCGCAGTGATCCAGTGTGTGTGTGTGTGTGTGTGTGTGTGTGTGTCCAAGATCTCATGTGAGCGTTAGTTTGTTTTGCTTTTCTTCTAAACCTTTTATAAAATTCACTTCAGGTCCATATTTAGACCGTAATAACGGACCGAAGCTCCACCTGGTGCACTTTCACGGGTTAAAGGTACAACCACACCACAGCCACGAGGAGAAGTGCCTTTAATTTGGTACCAGTCTTTTCTCAACCACTGTTCTAGTTTTGCGTTGACATTTAACCTTTGTTTTCTGTCACACTCCGAATACACAGTGTCTTAAAGCCTCGATGCTTTTGTTGTGCTGCGAAGGTGAAGTTAGATTCCAGGTCAGTTATCGTTTCCCTTTTATGCCTAGTGTAGATGTTCAGGTCAGAGAATTCAGTAAAGTCTCAGTAAGGTCTCTTTAAGAAGATTAAAGACTACGTTTGTAATCGGTATTTTGAAAAAAAAATTGCACATAGCCTTGAAGTTCCTAATCTCTCTCTCTCTCTCTCTCTCTCTCTCTCTCTCTCTCATTCTCTTTAGTCTTAGTCACTTTAACCAACCAATTAACAATCACTTAGAAAGAATCAGTCTTGGCAGCTGCTCATGTTGACAAAAGCAACAAAATGTTAAGAGTTCATGGTTGGGACAATGTGGCTGATATCGTATCGCAATTCTCGACGATAGTTCTACAACAGAGCATGTAGCACTGTGTGTAAGGTTTGCTGACGATTTCCCAGTTTTTTCAAGTGTTGTATTTACTATACATTTTAATTTATGAACAAACATCAAAAATAAGCATTAAAAGAAAATACCCATGTTTTAAATAGCTACTCTAATTTGATGGCTTCTTTTCAGTTTGTAATTATTTTTGATGAATCCGTGACGTCGACGTGCTCCGGGATGAGTTTTACCGTATATCTGAACGTCGCCCGGCACGTCTGATTGGCAACGGATAGAAATAAAATGATATATTCGCAGCCCCGAGACTCAGGATTACAGGAGTGTATCTTTGGAACTTTAATAAAATGACAATGAATTTCATTCAAATTTTTTTTAAAAATTAAATAAATAAATAAAAAATCATGTTCTATTGCACAAGGTGCTTCTCCAAATCAGGGCAGTGCAGTTTGCGCAATCTCACACACACACACACACACACACACACACACACAGCATGCTGTAGTAAAGGGAACTGTTATTAAAGCAGGCTCTATAAGATTATGGCTGTGCGTATAATCTGTGTATTGAGACTTAAAGGCATTATATTCAATTAGAACTCAACACTTGGTCTGCAGAGAGTTTCGGTTTACTTTGAGTCTTTGTTTAAACTCTGATTATATGACCAGACCGTGTGCGATAAACATTAAAATCACACACGAAGCTTTTTATGACTGTGACAATATTCTCAAAATACACATCATATCATAAAAGGGTGTTATGACGGAGATTTCCCTCCGAGCCGCCTGTCTAAAGCGTGTCGGTGAAAGTGGTTTAGGCCGTAAAACTGTCGAACGCTTCGAGAAGCTCAAGGCCAAAAATTCAGAAAAAGCAAACAGTGGGTCAATAAACACCACGTGGTGAGATTATCAGATGGGGCGAATGACCAGAGAGAAATGTTGTCGTGTCAGTTTAGGTCTAGAAAACACCAGAAAAAGGAATTTTTTTTAAAGACGCTTGTGTTTTGGTATCAGGCCCGGCTCCAGATATGAGAAAAGGTGGGCCAAGTGATATTCCAGGTGGGCCGGTCGGATGGGGGCCGGGGTGGTTGGGTGGGGTTATGGTGGTGGGTTAAGGATTCACCCTGTTTAAATAATTTTTGAGTGGGTGTATTTGTGCTTTTGACACCATCGGAAGCTGCAGATGAACTCGACTCGTCCATTTCTCCGACCTCAAAAAAATTCTGTACATGTTGTATTTTATTAGGCTGTATATAGTGTATTAATCAAGTTCACTAACAGTTCTAATAAAGTTACTGTGACTGTCGTTTATTGCTTTATAAGCACGTCCGTGTCCGAATGAATGAGCTAAGTCTGTCCGTCTAGGAGGGGGGCTAAAGGGGGTTGGGCAGAAATTAGAAAAATAATGTATCTCGAGCTGAATTGAATATCACACCAATTTTGTGATTGGCTGTTATGTGGTGTGGGGCCAGGGTGGGCCAAGCCTCTGAAATTTCTGTGTTACGGCAGCAAAGAAAAAGAAATGCAAATATACCCACAGAAGAAAAGAGACCACGAGTATGTAGTTGAACTAACAGACATCTTGCACACAGGTAATATGTCTTAGTTTAACTATGTACTCATCACACAATACACTGGTATTACTGGTAAACAGTTATATCAGTGTGTATTATGGTGATTATCATAATCTCAGCATCTAAACAGAAAAGGAAGTATTTTTTCCACATGGATAAATCCTGTAGTTTTCCCAGAAAGGGGGTGGATGGATGGAGATATATGGAGAGAGAGAGAGAGAGATACACAGATGGAGGAAAGTGGTTTTTCAATATCATGGAAATATTCAGGACAATTTCTTGTGTGAATTCGCGGAATTCGAGCATGTGCGGGAAAAAAACCTCCCACGTCCGAGTATTAATGCAAAACGCACCTCATTTGCATGAAAACGCATTTGCATATTATTATAATATGTAAATCTGAGCATTTAAATTTGACATCACGGCGTACTGTTTCACCTCACCTCTCTTTACCTTAATCTGTCCTGTGAATCTGTAAAGTGTTTTCAGATGAAAATCCTCCGCTCCCTTCGAACTCGACACCGGCTCCTGTCTGAACACACGATGTTTACAGCGCCGTAAAACATGCTTCATCAAGCTTCCGCTTACTAACGATCTCATGTGGAATAAAACAAAGCATCGCTGAAATCATCTTTCAGACTCGTTCTACAACACTACAACATTGTTATCGTTGTATCCTAGTGATTAAGGTGTTGGGCTACCGATCGGAAGGTTGTGAGTTCGATTCCTACGTCCACCAAGCTGCTACTGCTGGGCCCCTGGGGGAGGCCCTTAATCCTAAATTGCTCAGTTGTATAAAATGAGATAAAAATGTAAGTCGCTCTGAATAACGGCATCTGCTAAATGCTGTAAATGTAAATTTTTCATTCAGGTTCCTTCAACTTGCATCAATTAATTAACGCATCGGACCGAAATAACGAACCATAAAACTAAACGTCAGTAAAAAAAAAAAAAAAAGATCAGTATTATTAAACCAAATGAAGGCAATAAGTCACTGATGCGTGTGATTTATAGATTGTTCGATAAAGGATTCGGTCCACGGTTAATAATTTGCCGTGAATGATTCTGACGATGAGAATTTGTTGCTAGGCGACGTAGCAGACAAATATTTCGTGTGCTACGGACAGAACAATGACTTGATTATAATTGTTTGTTAAATAAATAAAAAAATGCAGCAGGTGTCTCCAGGATTTGTGTTCGTCCCTGAGCTCAGGTTTCGTCCCGTGTGAAGACGGGAAGCTTTTGCATGTCTGTGTACTCTTCCGACAATCTCTGGTTTCCTCCCAGAACAAACTGGTAGCTCGGTGGACTGGTGAGTCTAGAGTGTGTGTGTGTGTGTGTGTGTGAGAGAGAGATGGATTTCAGCATGTTTCAACAAGCCAAATATTTTGTTTTAAAACTTAAAAAAAAAAAAGTCATACTTTTAATTTGAAATGTGTTTCGCATTAAAAAAAGATTCATAACGGAGTCGTAATGTTTTATAATGTTTTATAAAGGCCAAATCATCACCTGCTTTTTCCAGCGTTCACACACCTGCAACCACCAACATACATATTTTTTTATTAATGAGCGTGTTTACCGACGGAGACCATCAGCGTTCGTATCGGAGAATACATCAACATTTAGGAACCTGCGGTCATTTAATCAGTGCTAATTTACGTTAATTTACTTTGTCGTACACCGAATAAACAGTCGAGGTTTGTGGTGTTAACATTCAAACAAACGGCATGGATGTTGTTCGACGTACTGATTTATTAATGCTGTACATAATGTTAATAAACGAGGGCCTCGTATTAATAGCAATTAAAATGATTAACTTTATCTCTGCTGTAAATATAGATGTAATTAACAGTTAAGGCGTTAGTGTTAAGGTACGTTCGCTCGAGTCTCCAGACGCCGTACTGTCGTTCCTTCTTCTGGTTGCCATGGTAATAATGTTCATGAAGCGAACGAAAGGGTTTTGGAGGGAGATTCGGTGTTTCTGTGGTCCGTCTCATACGCGATGAAGGAGAAGCGGTGTGTCTTCTGCCATCATCACACCCCATGCACCGACTCGCTGTGTTTGCATAAAGTTAAACTTTTCTCCACTTTGTCACATCGCTGATGAAGACACACCCGTGTCGAAGTCCACAGCTCTCGCCGACGACAAACGTCTCCGGTTACTGTGTCTCTGTGAGCATCACGGTGCTGTTGCTCCCGAGAACCCGTAACGGTTGACATGGTGATGTAACACACCGTTCGAGCGCGATTGGGATGTCGGGGTGTTTCAGTTGAATGAGCAGGTCAGGAGCGCTGCGTTATGATGACGACTTGGCAGGAACGTTCGGCGTTATCCGAAAACCTCGTCCGTGGCTGTGAAGCAGGCTGTGATTCAGCAGCTGGAATGAAAACCTACAGCCACACTGGAGCTGGTGGTGGATGTGTGTGGATCCCAGACTCAGCAGGGGAGATGTTCATGTGGAAGTTAGAGATCTGGGCGAACGAGCTAAGGCGAGCGTTAGAGATTAGATGTGGGCGTGTCCACAGCAGCTACACGACAATATTTTGGAAAAAGTTGAACTTTATGCAAATTCAGAGTGACTCAGAAGACAAGATGTTGTGTTATCCGTGACGGGGTGCACACCGCTTCTCCTTCATCTCGTACGATGATGCACACAAACGCAGAATTGCCCTCAAGAACATTCCAAGAAAAACGATCGGTTGTCAAATGTGCAAAGTTAGCTGGGACTCCCACGTTACTGTGGCAACAGGGGGTAGGAACGCAGAATGACAACTTAGAGAATAAAATCTTGCATACTTACCTGACGAGAATCTCTGGGGTGTAAAAAAAACACCATCACCTCATTTCCAACTAACTACATTAAACGTTTTAAGTAATTTGTTATAAAATAAAATAAAAAAACTACCCCCCTGGTGGTCGTTCGAGCTCTGCGTACACAAACGTTTGAAATAATGCTGCATGTGTAAGAGACCGTGTAGCGATCGTTATAAGGCTGATTCTGCCTCCATAATAATAAACATGTGCCCATAAACCGTGGTGCAAGCTTCAGTGGCTGAGAAAACAAACAAGTAATACCAGAAAATCTTCTTCAAAAATGACAATCGTTCGTGTAACAAAAGGAAGGGAAAAAAAAAAGTTTAAAGAAAGAAGAAAAATAAATTTGCCTCGTGTTAAGGAGGATATTAAAGTGGCACCTCCAGGAGGAACGATGACTCTGGTTTAGTCAGAACCTGATAGTCCTGATTTTATTACCCAGGCGTTTAGTGGAATATTAGCACCAGCAGCACCAGCAGCACTTTTCTGCACATTCATGGATTCTTTTGTTGGTAAACACTTAAACTTGCTTAGAGTTAATCTACAGAACTTTTTGAAGCACTCTGACATCCAATCTGACCTGATTCGACAGACCAGGCTACATTCCTTCAATTGCTGGTTGTGTGTTTACTTCCGACTAGGAGCTTTTTTTTCTGTATTGTAGAAACAAGAAGTATCGGTTAAAGTTTAATGTTCGCGATGGACGATAAATTCCAATATATACCTAAAACTCGACACCTGAAACCCACCCACGTATTCGCCTGTTAAAAATCTCACTCCAGATCCAGTTCATCCCAAAGTTTCCCACAGTTTCTCTGTGCAGGACCACTAGAGTTCTTTCACTCCAACCTCATCCTACACACCGTGTCTTCATGGAGCTGCTTTGTCGTGATGGAACGGGATTTGAGCCTCATGGTTCAAATGAAGAAACTAAATTACAGAGACTTTCTACACAATCGTGTGCTTCAGACTCAGAAATAGTTTAGGGAAGAACCACATATGGGTGCAATCTTCAGGGGTGCACATACTTTTGATCTTGTTGAGAGATGAATCTCTTTGCCAAGCCCTGACTAAACATTGCTAGGGAGTTGACTGTAATCATTTATTCCTGAAATGCTGATACTTTTTTTCTTCCTCAAAACCTCAGTGAACTTGTAGCCCATGATGTCTCGCCCTATTAACCAACCTCGGTACATTGTTTAGTTGGAAACAGAAAACCGAAGACGACTCTGGAAGAACGTTTAAATGCAAGATGACCTGAACGTTTTTTTTTCCCAGTCCGTGACGTAGCTTTTGTTATGAAATGAGCAACAGGTTTTCAGGGCATAGAAACTCCATGGACTGGGAAAATCAATCAGACCGCAGTGTTCGAGTCTGAAGCTTTTACAAGTGTATTAGTCTACTAAAGGCATTAAGGGGTCAGTGGGCGAAGCCTCTCGTGTTGAAATGACTCTCTAGGGCCACGTTCACACTGCAGGTAAAAGTGGCCCAAATCTGATTTTTTTGGGGGGTCAAGTGACCAGGTCAGACTTCTTCAGGAGTAGAGTGAACACAAATCTGGCCCAGATCTGATTTTATTTTCAAATCAGATTTAGACCCATTCCAAATCTGATTTTTTCCAATGTGGCCGCAGTGTGAACACCCGAGGTGGATTTGCTGCGAATTTTACGTCGATCTACATCGACATTTGTCACAATTATGCGGCGGCGAGTAACAAACGTGACTACGCCTACAAAATGGAGAACTGTGATGGAGCAAGTCAGTGGAGGGAGAGTGAGGTGTTAGACCTAATCAGTATATGGGGAGATACTTCAATTCAGGCAAAACCATTCATGTTACAGCTGCCATTACACAAACATTTAGAAAGAAAAGCAAAAATGCTTACTTCCTCCATAACCTCTCTAACTTTTTAGCGCGACGGCGTGCTGCGTGTGACGTCATCGTTGTTGTTCGTTTGCGCATGCGGGTCAGTTCGAAACAGCAAACCGTTCACACTGGTATCTGATATAGGCCACATTTTAAAAGGTAATGTGAACAGCCAAACAAAAAAAAAAATCAGATCTGAGCAAAATATCCGAATTGAGCATCAAGACTTGCGGTGTAAACGTGGCCTTAGATGTTTTTATTGTTAACCAATCAAAGAACACTTGAGTGAATTTTGTTGTGCCCTGGAATGCTGATGCCTTTGAATTTCGTTCTTCAGGTGTAAGAATGGACGGCGTCCTGGAGTCGACGATCGCTCTGTGTGGATGCAAGTTGCTGTGCAGCTTTCTGTGTCTTCCTGCTTTTAAAGACTCCATCTCCTCAGTCAGCATGTGCTGCGTTAGCCTCTTACTCTTCACCGATCTGTCCATCACCAGTAAGGATACGTTTCTCAAGAACCTCATCACATTACTCCCGTGTTCCTTCTCATCTCGCTCACGTTCTTTTCTGTTTTTCCAGTGTTCCTGGTGTACCTCTGGTCCGCCGCGCCCCGGCCGATGTCTTTTCACCTGTCTTCCGACGTCATCGCTCTGCGCTTCATGCTGTTCCTTAGCGACACTTACGAGGCCGTGTTGATGCTGACGCCGCTGCTGGTGGCTGTAGAACTGCTGGCGCGTCTCTTATGGGGCGGAGAGACTGCGACGTCGACCGTGGACCAGAAGGAATCTAAAGCGGACGTGTTTTTAAAGGATGTCGATGGAGATTCCTGGGAAACTGGACGACGACAGAAAGAAGAGGCTCAGGAGAACAACACGGTGATGTTAAGAGCTTTAGGTTTCCTTGGTTGCCTCATGCTGTGGTTCGTATGTGGGACATATGCCGGATTTAGCTGGAGGCAAGAGCGGGTGATGGTGAGATCCTGTCTGGAAGGTGGCAGCTTGCTCTCGACGTGCCTCCCCTGCCTTCTCTCTGCTTCTTCGCCAGTTAGCGGACATTTATTTTGGGCTCTACCTGCCGCTGTTCTCTTGCTAGCATTCACCGCAGTTGTGAGCTTAATCGTAGCAAAGCTGACCCCTAGAATTGTTCATCCAGAGCTGCTCGGATGTGTAGAGAAACGAACGCAAACACGTGCACCCACGCCCGAATGGACCTCAACTGCTGCTGCGTGCAACTCAAACAATTACAATGTTGACTCAGAAAAGACATCGAACAGCTGCACCATTCACAGCTCGCATAATAAGAGGCTGCAGGCTAGCGGAAAGCCGGAGCCATTATCTTGGAGAATAGAGCTGGCTGATGGCTGTAAATTAAACAGCGAAAGCGTCACACTCGTCTTGCCAGCCCACGGCACGGCCCCACACCCTCACAAGAGCCGGATTTGGCAGACCGTACGGGAAAGTCCTTGCTGGAGGGGAGAGCTGATGACGGGGCTGCTGTGTGGGCTGCTGGTGTGCGTCTTTCCTACAGTTCTCAGCACCAACATACTGCTAGTCAGCAACCTGGACACACTGGCTGTGTACGTTGTGAAACATCTGCTCACTCCGCTGCGAGCTAAATGACAGGTTAAGACAGATGCCACAGCTCACCTCATACCGAACATTACTAACATTCCAAGGTTACAAAACCTTGGCTTATAGAATTGGAAATTCTGGATGTGTTGGTTTTTTTTTATTGTTTTTTGTTTTTTTTCTGAAAAATCTTCAGGTTTTTGGTTTATCCTGGTCAGAGTCGGTGTAGAAATCCTGCACACACTCACCAGATATACAGACGTGAACGTGAAGGGAACCGGAAACTTACTTGGAGAACTGTTACTTCTTGCGGTGGTCCTATCAGACAGCTGGTCCAACACACACACACACACACACACACACACACACTTACAGCTAGAGGAAATTCAGAAGCTTAATTCACTTACCAGCATGTTTTTGAAAGGAAACTCCTGGAGGAAACCCGTAAGGACAGGAAGAAGAACATGCACAAAACCTCCTCACAGAAATGGACACTATGTGCACACGGGCTTTTGTCATTGTATCTGGTGATGGTTAAGACATTGTCTCGTGAATGATGAATAAACGATGATAGCAATTCTGCTTAGTTCTCTTCGTGCTCTCATTTATTAAACATTACGTATTAAGTCTTGATTAAATGAATAACTGCACGAGCACTAGAACGTAATAACGCTTTGTGGCCGGCTGTTCATCTGCTTTTGCAGTCGTTCCAACGGAGAACGAAATCGAGGATTCGATACGTCGTAGAACCGACACATTTTAGACAGCAGGTTTGATGCGTTTGTGATTTACCAGCGTTGAAAGCAGACCGACGGCTAATTAACTGGGATGCAGTTATTGTGCTGAACACAGCTGCCTGTTTATAAAAGCATGCATACACACACACACACACACACACGATGCCTGAACCTTTTAGAGCTCTTACTGGAAAAACAAAATAAGGACGTTCAATTTTTTCTTGGAAATCTGTACTTGCTTTTAATCACCTCTCGCTTTATAACCCGAAGACGACATACTTTAGTAAGGCGTGGACATTTCTGAGGAAATTACTGAGAATCAGACATGTATAAATTAATAAATAAATGCTCTAAACACTAATAACGTGCATACAAACAGACGAAGTAAAACCTGTCAGACTGTGTGCTGTGACTACAACAATATTTGAACACTTACAGTCTGACAACAGAACTCAGAATCCAGCCAGATAATCAGATTAACAAGGAAAAAAAACTGTAGATATGGATGTAGTAGCCTGGTGGTTAAGGTGTTGGACTACCAATCGAAAGGGTGCGAGTTTGATTCCTACGTCCACCAAGCTGCCACTGCTGGGCCCCTGAGCAAGACCCTTAACCCTCAGTTGTATAAAAATGAGAAAATGTCTGCTAAATTATGTAAATATGTTCAAACCGTCTCCGAATGCTAATGATGCAATCTCACATTTAACTGGAAATGTATTTAATCCTCACACCTCCAGGGTCGGGGGTTCGATTCCCGCCTCCACCTTGTGTGTGTGGAGTTTGCATGTTCTCCCCGTGCCTCGGGGGTTTCCTCCGGGTACTCCGGTTTCCTCCCCCGGTCCAAAGACATGCATGGTAGGTTGATTGGCATCTCTGGAAAATTGTCCGTAGTGTGTGTGTGTGTGAGTGAATGAGTGTGTGCGTGTGCCCTGTGATGGGTTGGCACTCCGTCCAGGGTGTATCCTGCCTCGATGCCCGATGACGCCTGAGATAGGCACAGGCTCCCCGTGACCCGAGAAGTTCGGATAAGCGGTAGAAGATGAATGAATGAATGAATGAATGAATGATACTTCGTTGCTGTGTGAAGCACGTTGTAAATCTCAGTAGTTTGTTCGTCATCAGATAGCATTTGATTTCGACTATGTATCGACTTCAGTTGATGCTCAAGCTATCGGTGTCCAGAAAAAGGAAAAAAAACAAAAAAAAACAAATACAGTGTGCTGTGAGATCTCGAACATGATGTATGTCAGGATATTTGTCACATTATCAAATCTTTAGATCCTACATGATCACATGTAACACAATTAATACAAAAAAAATCTGTACATTGATATTAGCCGCTGTTTTTTTTTTTTTTAACTTCTGATGTTAAATGTGAATCATTTTTAAGACTTCATTCTGTTTACGTTTAACTTTGTGAAAGTCTTATTATTGTTTTGTATTGTAGATAAAACAGGTACGGAGCTCTTTTACGCCCACCCAGAAACAACATGGGGGCACAAACTTTTGCACCGAACAGCATGCGTATAATGTGATATTCCGACACCAAAACCGTACTCGGTTATTTTGGGTTCTTTGTGTCCGTCTCGCCGCCGCAACAGAGCTCAGAAGCCGGATGAAAGGAAAAACCTTTGACTCCTTTCTGGAGTTGGCGTTCCTGTGTGGTGAAGGTGAGACGCAGGAAAACGCCCGTGTGTGATCGAGAGAAGAGAAAAGACGTGCTGAAGCAGGCACGCCGTGAAAATAATACATCAAACGTTTACCACAGGCTGTTTGCCTCGTTCTCTCGCTGCTCTCAGGAATCCAGCTGGCTTTCTTTCTTTTCCTCTCTCTGTCGTCGTGTTTGTACAGCGAACTGTTCAAACACTGCCGTCTTTCATCAGAGAAACGAAGCGTCATCGCATGCGGTGCACAAAAAAAAATAAAACGCCGGAAAAATATTACAAACAAACGATTTGGGTCAATGACACAAACAAATAATAGTTAATAGACTGTACACGAGTCTTTAGATTCGTTTAAACAAATCCATGCTGATTTCTGCGAGTGGTGCAAAAATATTGGCACCCCCTTACAAACGACGTTCAAACTCCGATAAGTCAGCACGTTAATCCTGAACCTCGGACGCAGTCTGACGTTATAAAGCAATAACCTTGCTTAAGACTTGAAGTAATTTTTCATCGTTTAAATTTTAATCTTACTTTCTAGTGCAGAACATCGTCCACGCGAGTCCTGCAGTTCCAGTTTGCGCCACCAGACGTCTCCAGGCACTGTGTTGTGAAATTTCCTCTTCATTCACACGCTGTAACACAAGCTGTAGAGTAACACAGATTAAGCAACACTCAAAACTACTACCCTTTTTTTTTTTCGTCTTCTAAGCCGCACCGGAGGTTCAGCAAACCGATTTCTACGTTCCTTTCTCTAGGAAGCCCGAGGGCGAATGCTAATCTGACAGCATAAGACTTGAACCTGCCAAAGAATTCAGGCCTGTGCAGACAAACACAACCTGCAGGAGCTTCAGAGACACATAGGAATAAAGTCAGTGCACCAACACGCACACAAAGAGAGAACGCAGGCACACGTACATCACATTAAAGCGACATTAAGTGCAACAAATAGGATTCCTGCAGCTTAGAGTCGGGGATGAATATTTATAGCGACTGCAGCATTTGCATCACATTAAGGCGATAACGGAGCCGTGTGGAGGAAGAACGTTCGGTAATGAGCTAATAAAACACCCTGTGTTGCGCCGACACGCGACGGTAATTAGCAACCAGGTGGCGCGATGATCCTGAGTCACTGTTACCACACAGAAAGAAATCACTCTATCGTGACTCCACGTCCTGCTGCGTTTTATTCCTCTTTGTCGTTTAATTAATCGAACTCAGTACTTTAGAATCAATTTATAGATCCGTTTAACATTGTTTAAGACGAATGGGAACGGGTCTTCCATCGTCAGCCTCACTATGAGAAAGCACAGACTCGGCTTCACCTCTGACGGGTACAAAGCGCTGACACTGGAGACTCCTTCTGTAAACGCTACGTAAACACATTTCTTCTCACCACTCACACACACACAAACACACACACATAATATGATGATAATAGCTTTTATAATTACAAGGTGTAGATGTTGATCTGGCAAAATGTCAATAACACAACATCACGTTCACTCCATCACTCCAGTGTGTGTGTGTGTGTGTGTGAAAAGCTGGTGGGATTTCCACTGAAGCCGGATCGTAGAATTTCACACACAATAAGCAAATAAATTTGATAACCATCAAGTTGAAATTTAAGACGTTTACAGCCATGAAGTTGTCTTTTCTTCCCCAGAAACAATAAAGGGTGTAAACTTTCACACACAGCCGGACATCGTTTAATAACGTCTTAGTATTTTAGGAAAGCTTTGCTATATATACACACACGAGGTATGATGTCAAAACAGTTGTGTAGATTTAAGGCAATAACTCGGAAACACTTTAAGAGGTCAATGTGTTTCCATACGACGGTATTATTTGTGATACCGGAGATCTCCTGATACACGGCATCCGGAGTTTGGCTCGCTGTTTCTCTCCCATGTTGGAAATTCTCTCCCATGATTCCATTAAAAATGCAAGACGGATCGATTTGTCTGACGTGGAGGACGTTGGACGGAGAACGAGAAGCCAGAAACCAGGTTAGCATCACACAATGCTGGAGAAGCTAATGAGGTGCAATTAAAAAAAAAACACAAACGTCTTCGGGACGGCGGTAAATAAAGGACACGAGACGACACGTCGCTGGTTTCACCGATCTTTATTCGTAGAGTAAAACATTTTTTCCATGAAGGTCCAGCAGCGAGATCATACCACGGTGCGTTTACACAACGACGGGTGCAAAGCGTCAGTCATCCGGACACACGTTCGTCACGTTCATCATCATCAGAGTAAACATTGTTAAATGAATGATATCTCACACGCTTCCCAAAAAAAACCCACCCGACCTCACGGCCTGAGTAACGAGCACCGACATACGAAGCCCTAATGTACTGTACACACAGCTGCTCCACATGTGCTGAATTATACATCCCATAATGCTCAGTGCTACACCAAACCTTTCAACACAAATAGAGCAAACACACACACACACACACACACATACACACATAAATAACCCAAGTGTTCGGAGATACAAGATACAAAATACATAGAACAAGGAATTAAAATAAAAAGAGCGTGGCAAAAACTTACATTTGGTCTTCATCGGCACAGATGGTGCCAAAACTTAATGCTCGTTAGTGTCAAAGAAACGTATTTAGATCTATTTAAATCCTCTCGACTCGCGGTCTTGGTCAGCGGTTTGTACAAATCTTGTCCTGGACATGGAACTTTCCACTAACGTGCGGCGACAGATTCTGGAATATTTTTAATTTATGATAGAATTGTAGGCGGGACAAAGAAAAGAACAACCGATAACTATAGAGGGCATCAACATGGGTGTGTGTGGGGTGTGTGGGTGGGGTTGTTAGTGTACCTTAGAGTTATTGGTTGTTCTGTTGAATCTGTCTATAATTGTAGCACAAACGACAGCATTGGCGTTTTAATCATGGCTTCATTTTTAACCGGGGTGCCAATACTTATGCGGTTGGGTGGATGTCCTTCGTCATCCATGGTCGTAAAATGGAGTGCATGCTAGTGTGGGGTACTTTTTACAAGCCAATCGAATCCCGGTAGACAAAAACCGAAGCCCCGTTCGTTCAAACCAATCGCTCGTGGATCCGTGACCGTATCTGTGTTTTATGTCGTCTTTATGTCGATCCTGGAGTCCTCACGTCATAAATATAAATAAAAAAGAAGAAGAAGAAATTTAATCTAAGGAGATAATAGTTTAGAGTTTAAAGTGAGTTTTGTGCTTTTGCTCAAGAAATGGTTAAAAAGGGAAAAGTGAAAGGACGGAAAATTGCAGAGCGACTGTTTATAAATTGTAGTATTAAGCAGTACGTGATATTCAGGAGCGTCTCCGTTTCTTTCTCCGGTCAGACTCCATGATATTTGGCTTTCGTTTGGTTCACGTGGCACTGTGTGAAAGTTTTGCATGAAAGCCTCGTTTTAAACATCACAAAGTCAGATGATCGACTCCAGAGCACGTTTACTTTTAGTTCCTGTTACATATGTGGAAGTGGTTATATTGCTGCTGTGGGAACAAAGCCACAAATAAAAAAAAAAAGAAATTGTAAAGTCTCCCTGAAGCGTTAACACAAAAGAAGGCGGGGTTTATAAACCCCGAGGATTTCGCCGTAGCGAACGTTTACTCCGTAGTAGCGAGGACGACGGTTCAGGACGAAGGAACGAGGAACGAAGCGCTTTCATGTAAGACTCTATGAGCTCTGACGTCACTCAACACACCACAAGAGAAAAAAAAAACAAAACATTAATTATTTACATGAACAATAGAAATTAAAATGTTTGGCCCTTTTTTTTTTTTAATATAAATATACACATGGAATGGATCGAGTTTGAATTTGTGTAAATCAAGCGACCGCCTCGGCACCATTTCTGCCTCTTAAACGTGCTCGAGGTGACAGATGGTCCGACACGGTAACAGCCCTTGCTTGTTTCGACACACCGTCCGTCTCGGTCGGACGTCCAGGAAAATAAAAGCATGGCTCGGAATAAAGGAACGTTAGAAGTAAACGTTTTAAACGACGTGAACGGGACAAGAAGTGCTCGGAGTCACTCGATCGCCGACGGTGCGCCAGGACGTGGCGTGTTTTATACCGCAGCCTTTTGAGTGGTTAAGATTTCTATAGTAACAGCTCGGTCACACGGACTTGTATAGAGGAAGAGCTTCACGAAAAAACTGCAATATAGCAAAAATTCATTGGAAAATAAAACCGTCGATATGGTGATTTATTTATTTTTTATTTTTTTGAATGCACGCCACAGGAAAGTCTTCAGAGAACAGAAAATTGTGATCTTTCTGTAACATTAAAAAAACTGGGTTATTATTATTATTATTATTATTATCATTATTTTCCTTTCTCATTTTTTTCTAAACCTGAAGAAAGAGAAAAATGAGATGCTGGTGAAGTGAACTGTTAACAGCCGCTATAACGAACGTTTCCCCGACATTAAATTGTTGAGTTGTTATCGCTGGCTGTGGTATAAGAGAAATAAAACACTTTGGCGTGTGCAAAATATTTCGCTCTGTGTTGTAGCACTAACTCTGATGCTTCTCTGATGATTCTTTACTTAATGCCCAGGTGACGCGACTTCGTTCTACCTGCTGTGTCCTGAATCTCAAACAGGACATAAAACACGAGTGTTAGAGACAGACTCAAACTCACACATGCCCCCACCCCCCCGGACACCGCAATTACCGCTGGCCGACTGCAAAGACCGCAGACGTGGATAAAGGTCACCTGAGCAGCAGAAGACGTGCCATTCTCATTACCTCATCACAGGGGTGAACGGTAGAGAATAAATCCTTAAAAACACACACACACACACACACACACACACACACACACACACACACACACACACACAATCTTATCTCATTAATCACAGGGAAATGAAGAAGATAAAATAAAGAAGAGAAAAGAATAGTGGTCTTGAGTACAGGACATTCCACAGAACATGACAGAAATGACTGCACAAGGAATAAAAAGCAACACTTCTTCACATTTTGAGCTCCGATACACAACAGAAGTGCTCTCCCTCGCTCTCTCCATCTCTCACTCACACTCGCTTGTTCTCTCTCTCTCTCCCTCTCTCTCATGTGCTCTCTCCCTCTCTCCAAGCAGAAGAGGGCTGAGAGTGCGCACTTGGCCTCTGGAGGCTGACAGGATATGAGTCGGAGCGCGCGCGCGTGTGTGTGTGTGTGTGTGTGTGTGTGTGTGTGTGTGTGTGTGTGTGTGTGTGTGTGTGTGAAGCAGCTGGGAGAGCGAGAGAGCCACGGCACGATTACAAATGACCAGAAATACTGAATGTACAAAAAGCCCACAGAGGAAACGTCGCATCAGAAAGTATACGCATTCCCCCGGCCGTTTCCCGATGCACCGCACTGCTGAAAACTGGAACTGTAAAATATTCGAGGTCACGGTGCTGTAAAGCGCGTCTGGTGTTCTGAGCCAGAACTTAAAAATAAAGCACCAAAACAACAAAAACCAAACACTACTGGTCTGTTGAAGACTTCAGGTTGAATCAGAAGGGCGGCTTATAGTCGCACGGTGTTGATCCGTAACGGCTGCACGTTCTTTCCGTTAGCGTGACTCTGTCCGGGGCTGAAGTACGGGAACAGCTTGGCTGGGAACTTCTCTCGGTACGTGTAGAGCCAGGACATGTCGTCGGCGTTGTAGAAGACTAGCAGGCCTTTGGGGTAGTCTAGGTACACACCCACTTTCTCCAGCTTGCTCTTGACATTGAGGCGGGTCCAGGGCTCGGTGCAGGCGCTGTACTGGTTGCCGTCATGCATGACGATGCAGTAGAAGCCACGGCTCGGGCTGATCTGGATGCTGCCCTTGCGGCTGACCGTCTCGTTGGCGACGCCGATCATCCACTGGGTCTTCTCCGAGACCATCACCTCCCAGTAGTGCACTCCTGAGCAGAAGCCCTCTGCCCCCAGTACAGACACCTCGACATCAAAGCGGCGTGGTGAGTCCTGCAGAGGCTGTGGGTGCAGGTTACCGTACGCCACTATGGTGCAGTCGTCAGACAGAATCAGCCTCTGGTGCGCTGTCAGTGGGTCCAGGGTCAAAGCGGCAGGCACTGGAGCGTAGGGAAAAAATACAAAACGAAAAAGATTGTTAAATACTTTGCTTTCTGAATTATTTTGAATGACCCAAGGACCTTAGCCAAATATTCGATTGCATATATTATTATTATTATTATTATTATTATTATTATTATTATTATAATCTAGAACTAAAGTTTCCATCTATATAGACGGCAGCTTTAAAATCCTTTTCCCCTTCACCTACGTCCATCATCACTCTGCCGTCCCTAATTTAAACAAAAATTAGTTGCTCTTTCCCTGGCTGCTAGGGAAAGAGAGCGAGAGAGGGAGAGAGGGAGAGGGGAGGGGGGAGATCACCATCTTCACTCATAAGTGCTGATACAGCTCCTCCACCCAGCTCTAAGCAGAAACATTTTTACTCACAGCGCCCACCTCCACTCCACCACACTCACGACCGCCTCACCGTGACTGCTTTCATCTGACAAACTCTAACTCTCTCATTCCATCTTCAAATTCCAAGCGCACACACAGTGACACACACAGAGAGAGAGAGAGAGAGAGAGAGAGAGAGAGAGAGAGAGAGAGAGAGAGAGAGAGAGAGAGAGAGAGAGAGAGAGAGAGAGAGAGAGTGCTGCTCTGTATGCTTGTCTGTTTCTCTGCTACAATGCCCAGAGGTATTGTGGTGGCTGGAGAATGTGAAGGGAATTTATATATATAAAACACGTTGCCCTTGAGGTAGAGGTGAGTGTTAGAAAGCTTGGTTCCTTACTGCATGTAAATAACCATCACATGAAGAGAGCTGAAATTTACCAACACTCACCCTTTCCTCACGTTTTATATAAATATACAAGTCTAAGTGGGAGTCTACTGGGAGTGCCCTGGGGTGGGTTATGGGAGTGCGCTGGGGTGGGTTATGGGAGTGTGCTGAGGGTGGGTTATGAGAGTGCGCTGGGGGTGGGTTATGGGAGTGCGCTGGGGGTGGGTTATGAGAGTGTGCTGGGGGTGGTTTATGGGAGTGTGCTGGGGTGGGTTATGGGAGTGCGCTGGGGGTGGGTTATGGGAGTGCGCTGGGGGTGGGTTATGAGAGTGCGCTGGGGGTGGGTTATGAGTGTGTGCTGGGGGTGGGTTATGGGAGTGTGCTGGGGGTGGGTTATACGAGTGCGCTGGGGTGGGTTATGGGAGTGTGCTGGGGGTGGGTTATGGGAGGGTGCTGGGGGTGGGTTATGGGAGGGTGCTGGGGGTGGGTTATGGGAGTGCGCTGGGGGTGGGTTATGGGAGTGCGCTGGGGGTGGGTTATGGGAGTGCGCTGGGGGTGGGTTATGGGAGTGTGCTGGGGGTGGGTTATGGGAGTGTGCTGGGGGTGGGTTATGGGAGTGTGCTGGGGGTGGGTTATGGGAGTGTGCTGGGGGTGGGTTATGGGAGTGTGCTGGGGGTGGGTTATGGGAGTGTGCTGGGGGTGGGTTATGGGAGTGTGCTGGGGGTGGGTTATGGGGGTGTGCTGGGGGTGGGTTATGGGGGTGTGCTGGGGGTGGGTTATGGGAGTGTGCTGGGGTGACTAAAAAAAACTGTAAAAAAAAAAAAAAGTTTGATCAAAATTAAAATTTAATCAATGACATCCCATAATGATAGAAATATGAGAAATAAACACCGCTTCAACAAAACTAGTGATGTCTGAGTGCAGAAACATCTGGCTAATTGTGAGGGTAACACTGAGCCCCCAGCTGCACGGTGTTCACTCCTGCAGCACGCTGGGTGGCTGCACCATGGAGGCAACGTGAGGCAACACTTACACAATGCACAGAGACATGTTCACTCACTCACTCGTTCTCTCTCTCTCTCATACTCCAGTGTTCCCTTCTGCACTCACATGAGGCTAGTGTGGAAATATTCACGTCTAAACAACACTGCGTTGTTTTCCTCCAGCCACACACACACACACACACACACACACACACACACACACACACACACACACACACACACACACACAAGGAGGAAAAATCCCTGAAAGCTTTCCATTCGTCCTATTTATAGCTGAGCTTGGAGCAGGGACAGAGGATGGGATGTTGTTTCCATTCAATGACAGTTTGAGCATCAGGTAGCACATTAATATTTCAGGCTGCCTCTCTCAAAACACACACACACACACACACACACACACACACACACACACACACACACACACACACACACACACACACACACACACACACAGAGAGAGAGACCAGGGTCTAAAGCAACACCCTGGAGAATGGGCTGAAAAAAAGCTAAAGAATTACTGCCCAAAAAAAAAAAAAAAAAGAAAGAAAAGAAAACCGATCAGACGTCTCTCTAATAATCCCAAAAATCCATCTCTGCACTACAGGGTAGGTGCTGCGGTGTCATTACTGAGATCTCTAGACATGGATCTGGGCTGATTGTTTCATTCTCCACTCAGTCTAGGAGGCTCGTTTCAGTCGCCGTCATGATTCACAATTGGAGAACTGATTGAAGAGCGTGAGGTTTTTTTTTTTTTCTTTCTTTCTCTGCTTTAACTGGAGAAACGGGTGAAGGAGCAGATAGAGTGATAAAGCTCATCAGAAATCACATTCTCTTCCATTATCTTACTAAACAACTGAACCAAAAGCCAAAATTCTGTGCTGTATTTTTTTTTATATGCACCACATCTGTTTTTTCCAGATGCTGTGATAATGCTGTATATCAGCAGCGTAACAGAAGAAAACTTCAAAAATCGTGATGTGACCTCGATATCGTATCGTCGACCTCGTACAAAAACCCTGGCTAAGTTGTCCGGAGAAATATGACGAAACTCACCAGGACAAAACTCTTAAAACTCTTTATAAAAGGTTTTCACACAAATAGTAAACAATGCAAAAATAAATAAATAAAAAAAATGTAAATAAAAGATAATCATAATACATTATTAATTATTATTATTATAAAATAAAAAAAAATAAAAAATCAGCCCAGATCCGTGTGTGTGTGTGTGTGTGTGTGTGTGTGTGTATATATATATATATATATATATATATACACACACAAAACAGCGGTTAAATTTATTCATATAAGGATGCCAAAGAAATATTTCAGCCAAAAGAAATGCCCCAAATAAAACCCCATTTTTAATCATTAATGAACATTTTTGTGAGCTGATAAAGTGGAAACTGTCATAAAACAGAATAAAGAAAAAAAAAGTAACTAAATAAATAACATCACCTTGCACGAAACATTGGAATCCTGAGCGCTGCTAAGACGCCGGCAATGACGACGGATTCCTGTTTGAGGAATCTCAGGAAAAGTATATATAGGAAATGGAATGTTACCTGGATTGATATCCTGAAACAGAGACTTCCAGATGGTGTACTGTAACGGACCCATGTATTTAGATGTCGGAAAGTCTTCGTAGGTAAGGTTGGTTTCGTGTATTTTGCCTTTTATTCTGTAGAGAAACGAGAAAAGACTTGTTCTGTTAACGTGTAAATCGTCCTTATTGTTTATCAGGACACTCACAAATCCCCAAAACACAGCTACCTGTGATAAGACCTCACATTTATAACACCATGCACTCGTCCGTACGGTCACTCGTCTGCGCTACGCGTTAAAGATACAAAGGGAAACAAAAAAAAACAGAAGGACCTTCATACGTTAAGCAATGCTGAAGATATTTACAGAAGGAACCTGTTGATCCCCGACTACTGCTGCTCCTATCAGCTCTATACTCTTGTCTACTTGTCTCCGTCAAATTATCACAAAAACACACCGAATTAGAAATTTTAGTTTTAAATATCCTGACTTGCCTTGGTATCTTCCACCAGCAATACCTTCCACGAATCACTTGCTCTCTGACCAGCGTTTATAAGAGAAGGAGACAAGGCGTTATAGACTGAAAATCGAACCACTGTTTAAACCCCTCCCTCCCTCATCACTTTCCCTCTGAAACCCCTCCTCCCAAACACCTCCCACCTCGTCCACCGTCCTCGCCCCACCTTTCGGCCGTGAGCGCCACTCCTTCCAGGAACTCGTGCCGTCCAGGTTCGCTGAGCTTCTCCTGAAGGATCTGGATGCCCTCCTTGACATCGCGGAGCTGCTGGCTGTAGCGTTGGATCTTGTGCTCGATGTCGGACAGGGTGCGAGCCGTGTCGGCCTCCAGTTCCTCCAGCATGCTCTTCTGCCTCTCGCGCAGGAAGCGGTGCAGACGCTCAAAGGCCTCGCCGATCGTGGCTCGCAGGCTTTTAGCTGAGGACTGCGCAGGAGGAGGAGACGGAAAATATAACATGCTTATGAATTCATTTAGAGTAAATATGAGCATCAGTAAACCACGCTATAAGTACATAACCCACCGTTTGATTAGTTGTATATTAAAGGCAATAAGGCAATGTGGAGGTTAAAAAAAAAAAGAATCCATTTAATCAGACTGGTGAAGTAGAAAGAAAAACAGCTTCAGGCCACTTTTTATAAACATTAACATTTTTAAAGGTGCGGTCTCCGTTGTTCGAGAAACACCTCAGAAAACTGAGTCAGACCGACAAACGAAACAAATACAAAACAAACGTGTAGCCAATGAGCAGAAAGGGGCGTGTCTTGTCAATATGGGCGGAGAGAGTGTTCAGTGCGCATGTGTGACATTAGAAACGCGGATAAGCGGATTTAACATTGACATGGAGGATAAAAACAAAGAAAGAAAGAGAAGAAAGACTTCCGATAAGGACAAGAAGTAGGACGTGTTAATATAGGATCAGCTTTCCAGCGCTGGAGAGAACTGAAGGAGCAGGAAGTTGGCCACATATTCACAGGTTGGAGTTTCCCGAGTCAATAACTCCTGAGCTAAACGCTGTTACTACACAAATAACACCTCTTTTCTATCGTAGTAATGTAGAGAGGCAGCTACAACCGCGTTTTGTGTAGTAACAGCGTTTAGCTCAGGAGTTATCGACTCGGGAAACTCCGACCTGTGAATATGTGGCCGACTTTACTTAAGACGCCGAGGCGCTTTTTTCCTTCTCGATAGGTGAGTAACGTTGGTTTTGCTTTGTTACACAGAACTAATATATGCCTTTGTCCTTTACATCATTATGCTTGTGTGGCATTTTTGCTTGTTTGTTTATCTACAATCGTATTGTTCTTCCCTTCAGCTATGATAAAGACACGTTTCTTTCTGTTAGTCGTCTGGGTTACGTATGTATGTGTGGGCGGAGCTATCGATACAGGGGTGGGACCCGTTTGGGTTAGGGGGCGTGTTTGTTTTGGTAATTTTATATGTCAACATTAGCTTTCAAACAAAGGAAACCCCATCTTTAAGAAAAGACTAAAACACAAAGTAATGTGTCGTTTCTGTAACCGTGCTGAAAATGTTTAATTTAATTTTACTCCTCTTACAAATCAGCTAGCAAGTGTGTTCCTGTTCTTACATTATAGTAGCTAGAAACTGCAAAACACAACATCCTGAACACGTCTCAAAACCTACAGCATAAAATCTGACAAGACACTTTCTACCGGCTTAAAAAACTGCTCATGTGGATCTTAAATGGGCTGTTACTATGGAAACAACACTGTATTAAGAACAGCAGCATCAATACAAACCTTCATTACTGTCCAGGAGATGTTCTTTAAATGAAGCCTTCTGACCAATGAGAGAGGTGAACCGAATACTACTACGGCATGCGATAGCCTGTTGAAATGCAACCATTTTGTCAGGCTTACGAAACACAGAAAGCTGGAGCGTAGACGTGACGACGGTGCAGAGAAGATCGAGCTGTCTGTAGATCAAACTCCATTTCTGGTGCAAGTCTTGGACAGCGCGTGTTCGCTTGTGAGCAAGCGGTCAGGTAGATAAATGCTGGGTATTAAATCGCCGTGCACTTTTGTTGGGAAGATGAACAAGGAATCATGAAGGTCTGAAGTCAAAACTGTGAGGGGGAAGTCGGGTGGTGGGTGGCAACGGGGTGGAAAAACTAAAAAGAATCATGTCCATTAGAGCATCGAGCAAATCATAAGTCGGTGCAAAGAAGGAAATCCCAAACCACATGAGAGACTGCTGCAACATTCTGCCTCCTTGATATCAGCAACAAACAGAGGCACGTAGTTAACTACAAAGCTGCGTTTATCTGCGTGTAATCTTCAAATTAAAAGAAAACAAAAAACTGCTCTCTTCATCGTCATAGCACCTGATCTCATCATAGGGCCTTTTTACACTCGGTCACTTCGCGTGTTCTCTCTGATCTGATAAATCTGTACCATTTACATCAGGTCACATGAACGCGTCTCGGCGAATCGGATATCGATCCGATCTTTCTACTCCCGCCCAAAATGCTAATATATTTTACCTCATTTCCGGGGTAAGTGAAACGGTACACGTTTTGGTGTATGCGGTTTTCAAGATGCAATCAAAAAGATTCGTTACGACAGTTATGCTAGAGGCTGAAATCTCATTAAGATCCTTCTAACCCCCAACTGAGTGATGATCTGCTCTATTCCCATAGGCGGGATTGCACACCTGGTGACGCCTGATGTACGAGCGGTGTTTGGTGAAGCTCTAACGATGTTGAGCATTTGATGTGGAGCTCCATGAGAGCTCTACTTCAGGCAGACACTATGAGCTATTTAAAGTCTCCTAGCCTGCAGATGCTAGGTCTTCCTGCAGCTCGCTCCCCTGTGCATCCGCTAATCAAGCCCACCTCCCCGCAGAGCCTCTCGATCAGACGCAACGACGGTGCTGAAACCCATAAACAGCCTCGCTCGGTGATGAGATGAAACCGGTTTGTTCGAGTTTGGTCAAGGTAACCTTCGGAGAAGAAAAAGTAATACTGCTGCAAGTAAAGGAGAGATTAACTACCATTTCTGTGCACACCGTACAAGCCAAAAGTGTCTCTCATTCCAGATTTATTCCCCTTTACTGATCTAATCAGCTCCACTCTTCATTTCTCTGAAGGCTTTCCACTAGATGTTGGGTTGTGTCTGTGTGGATTAGTGTTCGGGACTACATACGGGTGGGATTTTTTTTTGGTGTCTACAAACATTTGGCCATTAAAAGTAAGTGAGTTTGTAGGAGTAAGTGTGTCACTACAAGAGCACCCAGAGAACCACCAGTGTCCAGCTGTTATTTGGTTGATTGATTCATTTGTCATGGCTGTAATCAGGAGTGTGTATCTTATAAACTGGTGTTCTGCACAACAGCATTTCTTTATGCGTTTCCTTCTCTCCACACCTACTGATAAACGGGACACAATCTACAACCCTGTTATCTCAAAAGTGGAAAAATGACCAGCACAGATGCCAAGGACAAAGTGGATTACATGGCGAGGCTAGCTCCAGCTTTTCCTTTCTTTTTCCTCGTCTAACGAGCTAAGACAGAATAAACCACTGCACTACAGAGGACTCGGAAAGATTTATTGGATAAACAGACTGATTAGTCCATTATTTCCATGCAGCCGACCGAATACGGGCACATTACTGATACGAGCTACAGCAGGATGCATAGCTAAAGGTCCAACCCTTAGAGTCTAAGTATGTTCTGACAAATCAACATAAACCGAGAGCTGAGGAATCGTGGTGATGAGAGCTGAGATATTCTGAGACAAACTCGATCAGGTGAAGCTCCAGACCGAGTGCTGGCTAGAAAGAGCACCGTGTAAAGCTCTGTGCGTAAACCTGCCCTCTGAGATGATAAATGAGGTGGGACTGCAGACATCTTTACTGTCAGAAAACCAATCACCTTCAGTAGTGTGACAGAGTGAAAGATGGAGGAGAGGGGGGGAGAGAGAGAGAGAGAGAGAGAGAGAGAGAGAGAGAGAGAGAGAGAGGAAAGAGTCAGATGGTGAGCAGAGATGCTATGATTGCAATGCCTTCTCTCTGCTGATTAGCACGAGGTGCTGTGATAAAAGAGCTGCTCAATAAAGTAAACTGCTTGAAATCTCACTGTCGAGTACAGAGAGAGAGGGAGGGAGGGAGAGAGAGAGAGGCAGAGAGAGGGAGAGAGAGAGAGGGAGAGAGAGAGGCAGAGAGCAGGGGAGAGAGGGAGAGAGAGAGAGGCAGAGAGAGGGGGAGAGAGGGGGGGGAGAGACAGACGAGAGAGAGAGAGTGAGAGAGAGAGAGAAAGAGAGAGGGAGAGAGAGGGAGAGGCAGAGACTGAGAGAGAGACAGCCATGCAGAGAGAGAGAGAGAGAGAGAGAGAGAGAGAGAGAGAGAGAGAGAGAGCCAGGCAAAGACAGAGAGATAGATAGGGAGAGAGATAGAGAGAGAGACAGAGAGAGAGGCAGAGAGAGAGAGAGGCAGAGAGAGAGGCAGAGAGAGAGAGAGAGAGAGAGAGAGAGAGAGGCAGAGAGAGAAAAAGAGAGACTGCTCATGACTGTGGAATGAGGCAGGAGGAAGAGCAGGAAAGACAATCACCATTTGCTGCTAAAAGGGATTCGGTTGGTTTTCTACACGTGATCAGTTTGACACAGAACCTTCATTACTGACGTGTCCATATTAACTGTTCTGCTGCTGCTTCAGTACTGACTTTAATACTAGGTGTTCAATATGACCATCGATACCCACTCTATCTACAATACCCACAGTATTAACGTCGGTGCTGCCTCCGACGCGTCAGTGCCGCCTCTGCTAACTCTACACTATTACTGCAATACTAATTCTACTAAGTCTATTTTAACGCAATATGGAAACTTTTTAGTATAACTGTGGAAGTCACGCGCGGATCACGTGTACGACGTGTGCTGTAGACGTCAAACGCTATGAAAATGAAACGGTATTTCGGTTGCATTCTACTGATACGATCCCAGGATTTCCTCGGCGTTCTGCTGAAAACTTGGCGATGCACGAGAGGAGGATGACCTCATGCTGGTGTTACCTTGGTCTCAGTGAGCTGTCTCTGCAGCAGATGTAAAGCCTCCGTGTGTCCTCTCTCGCTGTCCTGCAGAGCCGTCAGCTGTTCCTTCATCTCCCTCTACAAAAAAAAAAAAAAGAGAGAGAGAGAAGTAATCACAGACCATTAAGTGATCAAATTAAATGGACAACCTCTGTCCTCTGAGGGAAAAATGACAACTCCCTTTTTTATCTTCAGGACATGAGGTTTTTAAAGAGGAAAGAAGCGATAGAAATTACGTCCTGTCTGTCTTTTCATTTGCTGTGATGTACATGTTGTTGACCCTCTGTTTGATTTGTAGATGTTAAATCGGTTCAAAAGACTATTATAGAAAATAATTTTCTTGGTTTTTTTTTTAGTATGTGCAGGAAAACATCACAAACTATCCGAGATGAAAGACGATGCTTTCTTGGTGGCGACGCAACGTTTCCGTCGATCACGACCGTCGATGGTGCGCGGGTTGGTGCACAGAAACTGTTGGACGTTTAACACAATTTGGCTACAATAAGACCACGTTTTCTTAGACGAAATCTCAGGACGATGACGACGACACGGAGAACCTTTTAGAGCGGTTCGTTAACCGCTAGCGCAAATCATCAGGAATCGCACGTACGCTAATTTATACACAACGGCACACCTTCGGCATTAATGCTCTCGATTCACTGAGTGCTGAGGCTGTTAAAAAATCCCACCGCACTGTCGTTAAGATCTATATAATGGACAATCTGTGCAGTCTGTGTGCTCGAACAGAGCAGAGACTTTATCATAAGGAGATCATTCAAGTCCTATTTACCTCCCACGTGTCCTACAGATCTTCAGAAAGCACCCAGCGCTAAAAGCCTTGTATGATTTATTGAGGAATATTAGCATAATTTGTTTTCTTTAGGCGTTAGGAGCACCTTGCTTGTCAGGATGGCAACAGCGCAGTGATGCTGTTAGTCTGAGGGGAGAGTGGGAGGGGGTGAAAGTGGACCTGAGATGAATAAGAAAATAAAATGAGCCTGCAGAGATTTTCTGGGAAAGTGGGCCTTAGCCTTGGCAGATTGAGGACAAACGGCCACCTCTGTGAGCCCGCAGGCAGAATCAGGACACACAAGGAGGCACGGTCTGGGTCACAGGACCCCATCTACACCTTCAGCTGTGCAAATCACAGGTCAGAAAAAAAGATGCATGACAAATTGCATCCTACTGCTAAAGATCAGTCATGTGCAAAGAGGCCAAATAGATTAAACAGCAGAACAGATCATCATGATTTCAACAGTAATTCTGCAGGTGGATAAAAAAAATAAAAAAAATCTTTTGTCTGCCGTTGCACATTGTATTTACACCAGAAAGCCAGAACATTAAAATCACCTGCCTAAAATTTTGCAACCAAAACAGCTCTGACTCTTCAAGGCATCTGTAGGTGATCTGGGGTATCGGGCAGCAAGACGTTAGTGCAGAACCTTCAAGTCCTGTAATACCCCTTTTCCACCAAAAAGAACTGGGTGCTGTTTCAGAGCTAGTGCTGGTTTGGTTTTGAACCTGTCTCTGTCTGTCTGTCTGTCTGTGTCTCTGTCCCTGTCGCTCTCTCTCTCTGTCTGTCTGTCTCTGTCTGTCTCTGTCTGTCTGTCGCTCTCTCTCTCTGTCCCCGTCGCTCTCCCTCACTCTCTGTCCCTGTCGCTCTCTCTCACTCTCTGTCCCCGTCGCTCTCTCTCTGTCCCCGTCGCTCTCTCTCTGTCCCCGTCGCTCTCTCTGTCTGTCACTCTCTCTCTCTCTCTCTCTCTCAAGTTAATCATATAAACACAAGCCGATCATGTGAGTTTGTGAGCTCAGGTCTGGAGATGACACACAGTGCTTTTCTCTGTTATGCTGCATGAGATCAGCAGATCACTGACATTTATTACATTTGGGAAAAAACTATACATGATAAATATCTTTACCATTTTAATCTAATCGTCCTGAACAAATCTCTTCCTGTGATATCTCATGAAAGGTTAATTAGGACGTATATTGCGGTACAGCACGCTCGGACGTAACAGTCCGTGTGAATAGGAGTCGAACTCGCTCGTCGTGCCCATTTCACGTGAATGAAATCATGACTTATTCACCGACGGCGCACTCGGACTTATTTTACACTAAAAGTGTGCACGGCTGCACCGAGCCTCTGTGCCTCGGTCTCATGTGGGGTTTCGCATTTATATTATATAGCTTTCAAGACTTCAAGGACAAGAGCTACAGAAAAGCAATTTCACATAATTCACATGGCACCTGCTTGTACATTTTAATGCTAGAGGAGTGCAAGAGGATCGGTGTCATTCAAACCCAGCACACTTGTGAATGCTTACTGGATCATTATACAACATGATTTTTTTTTTTTTTTTAAGATTGCTTGTCAAAAAGGTTTTCTTTTTCTTCCTGCACTTGAAGCGAAGCGTATCCACAGGACAAACTTTAAAAAAAAAAACAGGCATCTGCAGTGATGATGCTACGTGACAGGGGCTGTAAACAAGCTGTCCCTGCATCAGCCCTCTGCTAACACACAGTCCTGCTGCAGACTGACCTGATGTGTGTTTCAGAGCTGGGTGTGTCTACAGCACCATGGACACGAACACCAGCTTCAGAGATTTTAATTCTATAGTCATGATATAAGATATTCCGATGACTCGTTCATAGCTAGTCCTGGTCCTGTCGTATCGTATCCACCCGTCGGAGACGTCGGACGTACACGCTAAGACCCACGCCTCTGACGCCGACATCCTAAAGGGCATGACTGTTAAAAACAAACACATTCTGTCAACTGGGATATCGTTCTGGTTAAAGCACACAGCTGTGGGTGAAGGAGACACTGAGAAATCTGCCACATTTGTGTAAATCATTCAAATGCGTCTCACACTGACTTCCTGTTTCAAAAAGGAAACGTGTCGAACGACGGCTCTCGTGATGTTTCACGTGGGCTACGGGAGACCGGCTGCGCTAATGAACCTGAGGCTTGACGTGACATTTCGCCAGGACGGCACACGTCAGAGAAGGTTACCGGGGAATGACTACACGTCGAAAATATTTAAATAAACAAACAAAAACATCTTGCCTCCCTTCTCTCGTGCTTGTCTGGATAACGACTTGCATTAAAAATAAAGATCAGAGGCATTTATAAGCAATTCAGATTTCTCTGCTTATGCCAAGTTTCGGCTCCCTTTATTAAACACAACAGCTTGCCGAAGAGAAGGTAATGAAGGTAGAACAAATAATGAAGAGAATCAGGCATGCTTAGTGTGTGCGCGCGCACACACACACACACACACACACACACACACACACACACACACACACACACACACACACACACACACACATACGTGTGAAAGTGCACAAACACAACCCCTTTGATGTCAGTTTAGCAGCATTGCTGAGGCGGTAACAAATGCGGACGCTATTCTCACAATCGCGTGGAACACCTGCAAGGACGCTTCAGCGTAACCTCATCAGGGCCGGAGACATAATTCTGTCAGCCGGCATAAAACCCACGTGCACATGCACCCTCTCTGCCCTACGTCCATTCGAGTGCTGTAAATCAGGCCAGAAAGCAATCATCTGCGCTGCATCCTCTCCAAAGACACCGTAAGTCACACTCCAGCACGGACAGGCGGTGAGACACAGAGGTCGCATGATTCATCTCGCCATCAGCCTGAGTTCTCCTCTGAGACGACGCGTGAGAAATCTTTGGAGGACATCATAAGGCCTCTGAGTTGACACAACTTTAAGAGCTCAGGAATGAACAATGAAGTTAAAGATGGGGTCTCTGTTGTTAACCCACTCTTTAAGCATTTTAAGCCCCTAACACAAACGGGTCCCACCCCTGTATCGATAGCTCCGCCCACACATACATACGTAACCCGGGCAACTAACGGAAAGAAACGTGTCTTTATCATAGCTGAAGGGAAGAACAATACGATTGTAGATAAACAAACAAGCAAAAATGCCACACAAGCATAATGATGTAAAGGACAAAGGCATATATTAGTTCTGTGTAACAAAGCAAAACCAACGTTACTCACCTATCGAGAAGGAAAAAAGCGCCTCGGCGTCTTAAGTAAAGTCGGCCACATATTCACAGGTCGGAGTTTCCCGAGTCGATAACTCCTGAGCTAAACGCTGTTACTACACAAAACGCGGTTGTAGCTGCCTCTCTACATTACTACGATAGAAAAGAGGTGTTATTTGTGTAGTAACAGCGTTTAGCTCAGGAGTTATTGACTCGGGAAACTCCAACCTGTGAATATGTGGCCAACTTCCTGCTCCTTCAGTTCTCTCCAGCGCTGGAAAGCTGATCCTATATTAACACGTCCTACTTCTTGTCCTTATCGTAAGTCTTTCTTCTCTTTCTTTCTTTGTTTTTATCCTCCATGTCGATGTTAAAACCGCTTTCTGCTAATGTCACACATGCGCACCGAACACTCTCTCCGCCCATATCGACAAGACACGCCCCTTTCTGCTACACGTTAGTTTTGTTTGGTTTGTTGTCCCGACTCAGTGTTCTGATTTCTCAAACAACTAATCCGTCCCTCTACACCAGTGGTCCCCGACCCCCGGACCTGTACCGGTCCGTGGACCAAATGGTACCGGGCCGCCCAAGGAACATTAAATTATTCCCATTTTATTTACTGTGGTGTATTTCTCTCGGGTTTGTGCGACTTTCCATGGACGAGAGGTTAACCGGGAGCTGAGAGACGTCACCTAAAGCCGCACCGATACTGCGCATGCGCAAAATATCGTGATATCGGGCCGGGTTTAGGTGACGTCTGGAGCTGAGCGGCTGCGAGCGGCAGTGGCGTTGTAGCTTTGGTGGAGAGAAGGTGTGTATCGCTCTTCTCTCTGTTCACCGGTACTTTGTCATGTTTAACAGTGCTTGGTGTACGTGTATATTGTGTTTGCTCAAATTTAACCCACAAATTAGCAACAATGAGCACGAAACAGACGTCGTTAGAAAGTTAGAAACTCTGCCGGTGTTCTGGATTAAAGTCATGGAGGAATACCCTGAGATTGTCACCACAGCACTTACATCCCTATCGCCATTTCCGACATGCTATCTGTGTGAAGCGGGGATTTCTGCAGTGACGGCAACCGAAACAAAACAACGGAATAAACTGGACATAAGCGACACACTTCGGGTGTCATTGTCTCCTGTTACCCCAGATGGAACCGTCTCGTTGTAAAGAAACAAGCTCAGGGTTCTCATTGATTTAGCGTTGTAGTGAGTTAAAAAGGCATGTTTAAATACAATTAAATTAAAATTATTCATTTTAATTTAATTGTATAGCCGCCACCCCCCCACCCCCAGCGGGCCGCGGTAAAATGATCAAACATTGACCGGTCCGCTGAACACTAATCTCTAACACACAACACACTAGGAACGCAGTGTTTCTGGCAGCGATTAACAGTCTAAAATGTGAGTTCATGTCTCACCTCCCTAATGTCAGCAGATGATAACACATGGCTCAGTGAGACAAAGGTACAAGGAACAGAATATTAAATGCTTACTGAGAGCGAGCGGCCAATGAGGTGTCCCGAAGCACTGAGCTGTGTGACCCTGCTAGGGCACGGCGTACACCGCCGTCTCACACGCAACAGCTTGCTTATTTAAAACCGTGCACTAACACGACCACTAAGTGTCGGGTTCTTTTTTTTTCTTACCGGCTCGATTGTTTCACGCTTCAAACCGAGAGGACGAAATATGACACTGCGTGAAAGAGCCATGAGTTTAAGAACTGGAACACTGATACGTGGTCCAAGTGCTGGCTTTAAAATAAAGATACATGACCTTTACTTAGAGGTTAAAGCATCTTAATAATTCCTTCAGATCTTTGTTGTGCTTCTGGTGCATTCTGGTACGCTATGTGAAGAGGAACTAAATCAGCACGGGTACTTAAGAGCAGCGGTGGAAATTTGGCATCGGAAAGAGACGAGGAGATTTTTTTTATTTATTATTTTTCCTCAACGTGAGAAATGAAAAACGACAACCGTGCACTCGAAACGGAGTGCCGTGTCAGTCTGGGAAGTCTCTCCGCTACTTCTTTGCCTTTCAGCAGAATAAATTGCTTTCAGGATGGGCGACCGCTTTTCATCCATCGTGCAGGCGAAGCACGTCCTCGGCCTGCTGGTACGGCGCGGTGTGGCGAGCCAGTGGCCGTACGTTTGTGAGGTTAAAGGCGTGTTTATACTGCGCTGGCGTGCGTGAGGAAAGCAGGATTCATCTACAGGACAGAGAACAGTATGAGACATAATGATGATGATGATGATGATGATGATGATGATGGGGGTGGTTGTGCTGTAGTACAGTGATTCAGAGAGCTGTAATGAAAAGGCTTTAGCCTCCACGCTGACACAGCCTGTCCATCTTCCTGTCAGCTCTGACCTCCCTCTGACTGCTGCTGCTGCACTCGGTGAGTGAAAGACAACATTAGCAGCTCTCCACCTTCCTAATTGATAGATGTCAGCCAGGAGATTAGAGGAGAGGCCACACGAATGGCAGGTGGCGGGAGCAAATTGGTCACGATTGCCGGATCCGCAGCACATCTCTGAACAGAACGTGTGTAGAACCTGGACATTTACTGGAGAGGCTCATTAAACTTACTCAACTCTCTCTCTTGCTCCATCTCTCCTCTATACCTATAACTCACCTTAAACAAACAATAAGGTCCGGTATCTAAACGTGGTGGGGAAAAAAGACGGCATCCGGTCAAACGTCCATCTGTCTTCACCTTGTACTTTATTTATATAAAGTGCCATTCAGAACAAAGTGCCCCTTGTTTTTTATAAGTGTTCTTCGTCACGGTCATGTGCCGTTAGTTACAGGTGAGTTTTGTGCTCTGTGATGTGAGATC
The DNA here is from genome assembly GCF_022655615.1 of Tachysurus fulvidraco. Taxonomy (NCBI): domain Eukaryota; kingdom Metazoa; phylum Chordata; class Actinopteri; order Siluriformes; family Bagridae; genus Tachysurus; species Tachysurus fulvidraco. The sequence goes on along the minus strand of NC_062519.1, from coordinate 2,192,005 downwards.
ATCATCTCTGTAAAGTTATACATTTAATCAAAGCCCTTTTGTACGTCACTGTAAAAAAAAAAAACGTAAGACAGAACAGCCTTGTGAGGCGGATGCTTATCTGCTGATCCCGAAGAGCTTGGTGTGAGGATTAATATAAAGCTTTGGAAGTGTGTGTGAACTCCAGCATGACAGAATGCTGTCCTGGCAGAAGAGCCTGAAGAGCTTGGTGTCTGGAGACATGAGGCGAGGCGAGGCAATGCGGCTCCTGCATGATGCCACTAGTCAGGATTTTGGGCATCGCATCACATCATGCAGACGTCCATAAGATGGAGGCAAAGCTCTTTTCCCTCCTCTGACTCGTGGTGCAGTTTGTCTGACGACTCGTGCCAAACGAAGAAAGAGAGAGAGAGAGCGTGTAGAACCGGCCGAGACCGTGCCACGGAGCGGAGTGCATGTCTGCACACGTCCGAGCATCCGTATTCATCCCACGCACGTACAAACTGACACGCCAATCTGAAGCACATTTCCAGGTTGGATGGAAAACTGAAGCAATGATTCACTGGCAGTGACGCAGAGGAAGGACAGCGTTCATGGTTCGCTAGTTTCCTAACTGATGGGGCCGGAGATTGGAGGAGAAGCCATGGGAAAAGAGGAGAGCAGGAGAAAATTCATCCTGAACATCATTTTTTTTTTTTATAACAAGAGTACATTCTGACTGTGTGAAATGGCATCGAGTCAAAAAGTGTCCGATCTCATTCCAGAGTGAATGAAGAGCTACAGATGTTTACTGATACGGCCAAATTTCTGTGACTGAGAATATGCAGTGAGGATAAAAAGAGAAAGAGGAAATAGAGAAAAATCAAGGCATAAATGAGCACACACACACACTCACACACACACACACACACACACACTCACACACACACTCACACACACACTCACACACACACTCACACACACACTCACACACACACACTCACACACTCACACACACACTCACACACACACACTCACACACACACTCACACACACACACTCACACACACACTCACACACACACACACACACACTCACACACACACTCACACACACACTCACACACACACTCACACACACACTCACAAACACACACTCACACACACACACACACACACACACTCACACACACACTCACACACACTCACACACACTCACACACACACTATTTGAAATCAAAACACAGACAAATATTTTTCGACATGGTCAGAATTAAAAAACAAAATAGCAATCCTCGTTGGTAGGACTAAGCTATGCATAGTGTTGTGGTTGCTATAGTGAAGGTAACCACGTACTTATTACACGGTCACCGTAATAAGAGAGGGAGAGAGAGAGAGAGCGCTCTGCTGCATTCTAAAGGTGGATGTAGCAAGAGGGGTAAGATCACCTCCGAGCAGGGAGGAGAGAGCCACTGAGATGGAAAATGCTCAGCGACAGAGAAGGGGATGGGGGGTGGGGGGGCAGGAGTAAGGCACATAACCCCAAATCCCAGCAGACGGCTTTGCACCTCTGCTCCTGAGCCGCACGTCATCTCGCCTGCAGCGTATTCACCGAGAGCATTTGGCGTGACCGCAGACACACTCGCCCTTAACGGAGAATTACGTTAGAAAACGAACGCAGACGAGTGACTGACAGCCGCATGTTCACTGTGAGCAGCATGAACAAAACTAAAACATCTTGCGTTTGGGGATTATGTTTAAATCTAATCTAAAAACCTGAATGCACACAGTGTGTTTATTCAGCTACACAGAAATGTGAACTACTGAACAGGCATGAAGTGTAATTACATGGCTTATACATCGCTTATGTCACACTTACGCTGCTGCTCATTGGTCAAATCGATCCACAATGCGAGATATTATTAGACACATGATTTTAAGCAGCAACACGTTTATATCAATGTGTAAGATTTATAAGAGAAAATAACGGCTCACTCATTATTAACTCATCATCATCACGTTATCTAATTATTATTCACTAATTATAAGCTCGACAGGTTCTCCGATGAGATGACGAGGCACAACCACAGGTGTTAACTTCCTCTCCGACTCTTAAGGTCATGTTTATGGAGGTAAACAAAGCATTTTTCTGGAGTGTTCCACACCACAGCGTCAGCTCGATAATTTATCCTGGACAAATAGCTGTGAACTGAAAGTGCAAACAAGCCTTCAGGTCACTCCAGGAAGCTGAAAGTTCATTTCCCTTCTGAGGAAAAAGGGCGTGAAGAAAGAAAGCGTGCTGCGATAGTGACGTTCTGGAGCGGCGTGATTCACGGTCTGGTCCTGTTGCTGTGCTGATTTACTAAATCCTACAGAAACCCTCCCCATCTGCGTAATTAAAACTCATCTGGAGCAAACTATAAAAAGCCTGTGTTCTTGTGTGCTGAGGAATTACAGAACAATGGTGACCGATCTATGCTAATTCTCCTGCTTAATCACGGCCCAGGGTCAGGCTTCCGCACCTCTTCCCCTCGATCACTGTATGGGCTGTGATTAGCAGCGAGGTTAGCGTTCAGGATCGACGTAGCAGTGACCCGAGACTCGATCGTTTTATACACTGGGCCTTAAAGCACCACAGACATGTTGCTTTTAAAATGTATAAACTAAAACCTGGGGACATTTACATTGATTGATGAACTTAAAACAAAAATCATCCATCCTTTAGCTGATCTGTATTAGCAGACTAGCTAGGACAGTTTAGAGAATTGCTACAGTTTGTTAAAAAGGTACCAAAAAAGGACCAAATATACATATGACCTCTTAGTTAGCCACAAAGCAACAAGGGTTTCACCGAAGGTTTCATTCCAGACAAGCAGAAGCCACACCTGAGTGAACTAAAGGCCAAGATCACCTGATTAAACAGGTGGAATCAGGTGTGGCTCCTACTATAGCCTGGAATGAAACCCTGCACCGTCTCTGGAGAAGATCGGACATTACCGACACATTCACACTCCAGCTATGTGAAGCTATTGTCTATTGTACGTTTCATCAGAAAGCTGGTTAACTCACTGGTTTGGAATCTACTGCACTGTGGGGGAGTTTGATAGAAAGTCCCATTAAAACTATGAAGAGATATTTTTAACTCCCTCCAGGATTTCACAAACATCTTGTTTTGGGATGTTTTTTGTAGTCAAACATTTGATTCAAAAGTGACTTTTTTTCAAGAAACTTGACAAAATCAGAAACACACGATTCAGAGGCGTACACGTTTCACACGTGAACGGAAGAGCGCTTTGGAACAACGCGTGTTGTGATGTCGCACGTGTCCGTTCCCTTACTTGTGCTGTATTCTTCTGAATATTGCAGTTCGCTTTTGATTGTGTGTATGTAAAAATATCCGGTTTTCATTTTCGGATGCGTTTAATGTCGGATTCCGAGTTGTAAATATTTCTGCTGGTAAGGAGGAGTAAAAAAATAATCTTAAATTTTAAACATTCATACTTGATCTGGACACAAGTAAAACCCACAGCAGGCTGTGTATAAAATGTAAAACAGAAAATGGCCCTAGGTCTCAATGTAAATTTAATAGAATCAGGTTTTAGAAGAACTGCAAACATAATTTAAAAAATCAAATAAATAAAATAATAAAGAAAAAAAAAACGAAAGTTTTCCTGACAGCTGCTCGTATCATTGAATCCCAGACTGGAAAGCTCTCGGGTTTTTACACACCGAGACGCAGGGACATCTGCTGAAAGCTGAAATAATCATCGCTGCAAAAACGGCTGGTTCCGTCGTCCTGTGTGGACGAACGTCTGGCTTTATGACTACGTAAAGCTGCAGTATGACTCACGCCTCATTAAACAGCAGGTCGCGTGCGGATACGTCCTCGCTCCACTCCGTCACCTTATATTAGTGGTTTGGCCGTGCGCTTGAAGCCTGCAGTGTGTGTAACAGAACACGACGCTCTGCCTCTCCCTGCGGCTGTTTTCTCGACGTGCAGCTCGATTCCCTGCTGAACGTCTGCAGCACGCGCAGGCCACAGAGACAGCAACGCCTCTGTTAGCTGCTTCTTTTTACACAGGAAAAGACAAAGGACACCGAAGCAGGAAGAAGGATGAGGAAGGTCAGATCGGGTGCTTTCACACTCGATGGTGCGACAAACAGCGGCGAAAGGACAGAAAAATGTGTTCTTTTTTATCAATCGGTAATCGGTTGTTTGTATGTTTATGGACTTCCAAAGCATGCCACTGAGAACAGGAAGTGACATCATTATTAGTGTTAAACCACTGATGTGTAATTCTCGATATCAGATTTCAAGGGAATGATACCGCTCATGTTATCTAAAGACAGTGATGCGGCGGTGCTTTAATCTTTCACCTCTTCGTCTGTACACCACGCTCAAACGGATCAACTTCTAAAGCTTCGATTTTCAAACAGACACCTCGGTCGATTCGGTTACGCCGGTCACGATTATACGTGGTTTATTAGACGACATCGTGACGTGCCAACGGCGTCTTCTCTAAAGTTTCCGCTAATTTTGTGCTGGATTTCTCATTAAGTGCGGTGACTAGAAAATGGTAATACTAGATAAGAGATAATGCTGATTAATCTCCAGAGTCGTACACTTGAGTCAGCTGTAACTTTACACACTTCGGTATCTAAAAATCTATTTCCAGAAGATAATGATAAAAATCTCTTCTTGTGAAATGAACATTTCACAGCAGCAGGAAACACCCACCCACGGGCGACACAGATCCTGGACTATTCATCCATCAAATAGAAAAATAAAACCGCATGGTTATTCTTTCTAAAATTCAAATGAAATCTCAGATCTCATTTTAGACTTCACGCTCACGACGTTTCTAAATATTTTTATGAAGTGTTTCCTCCTTCTTACACCAGCCAATAGATTATATAATGTTAATTAAAGAAACCTAATAAAAACACACAGCTATGAGTCTCTAAACTGACGCAACCTCCCTGAAGACATTCAGAGTGTATTAGAGTCCAGAGAGAGAGAGAGAGAGAGAGAGAGAGAGAGAGAGAGAGAGAGAGAGAGAGTGATCGTGAGAGAGAGAGAGAGCAGGGGAGGGGGTTTTAAGTAAAAGTCGATGGAATTCAAGACGTTTAAGTGCATTAGAGAAGCACCCAGGATACCTGAGGGAAAGAAAAGATGAGAGGATGGAGAGGACGAGTGGCAGAAGAAAGCAGTCTACGGGAAAAAGGAGTGAAATGCAAATAAGATTGTGTGTGAGTTCAGACGACTGAGAATCACTGACCACTTCACACCACATGACTCATACGCTTGTGGTCAGGTGTTTGGTGCTGCAGGGGAGGGAATACTACGCAAACCCCCCCCATACACAGGGGAGGTGTTCACACTATGCACCCCCCCACACACAGGGGAGGTGTTCACACTACGCACCCCCCCCCAACAGGGGAGGTGTTCACACTACGCACCCCCCCCCCAACAGGGGAGGTGTTCACACTACGCACCCCCCCCCAACAGGGGAGGTGTTCACACTACGCACCCCCCCCCAACAGGGGAGGTGTTCACACTATGCACCCCCCCCCCAACAGGGGAGGTGTTCACACTACGCACCCCCCCCCCCAACAGGGGAGGTGTTCACACTACGCACCCCCCCCCCCAACAGGGGAGGTGTTCACACTACGCACCCCCCCCAACAGGGGAGGTGTTCACACTACGCACCCCCCCCAACAGGGGAGGTGTTCACACTCCGCACCCCCCCCAACAGGGGAGGTGTTCACACTCCGCACCCCCCCCAACAGGGGAGGTGTTCACACTACGCACCCCCCCCAACAGGGGAGGTGTTCACACTACGCACCCCCCCCAACAGGGGAGGTGTTCACACTACGCACCCCCCCCCCAACAGGGGAGGTGTTCACACTACGCACCCCCCCCCCAACAGGGGAGGTGTTCACACTACGCACCCCCCCCCAACAGGGGAGGTGTTCACACTACGCACCCCCCCCCCAACAGGGGAGGTGTTCACACTACGCACCCCCCCCCCAACAGGGGAGGTGTTCACACTACGCACCCCCCCCCAACAGGGGAGGTGTTCACACTATGCACCCCCCCCCAACAGGGGAGGTGTTCACACTATGCACCCCCCCCCCACAGGGGAGGTGTTCACACTATGCAACCCCCCCCACAGGGGAGGTGTTCACACTATGCAACCCCCCCCACAGGGGAGGTGTTCACACCACGCAACCCCCCCCACAGGGGAGGTGTTCACACCACGCAACCCCCCCCACAGGGGAGGTGTTCACACCACGCAACCCCCCCACAGGGGAGGTGTTCACACCACGCAACCCCCCCACAGGGGAGGTGTTCACACCACGCAACCCCCCCACAGGGGAGGTGTTCACACCACGCAACCCCCTCACAGGGGAGGTGTTCACACCACGCAACCCCCTCACAGGGGAGGTGTTCACACCACGCAACCCCCTCACAGGGGAGGTGTTCACACCACGCAACCCCCTCACAGGGGAGGTGTTCACACCACGCAACCCCCTCACAGGGGAGGTGTTCACACCACGCAACCCCCTCACAGGGGAGGTGTTCACACCACGCAACCCCCTCACAGGGGAGGTGTTCACACCACGCAACCCCCTCACAGGGGAGGTGTTCACACCACGCAACCCCCTCACAGGGGAGGTGTTCACACCACGCAACCCCCTCACAGGGGAGGTGTTCACACCACGCAACCCCCTCACAGGGGAGGTGTTCACACCACGCAACCCCCTCACAGGGGAGGCGTTCACACTACGCAACCCCAACACACAGGGGAGGCGTTCACACTACGCAACCCCCCCCCAACACACAGGGGAGGTGTTCACACTACGCAACCCCCCCCCCAACACACAGGGGAGGTGTTCACACTACGCAACCCCCCCCCCAACACACAGGGGAGGTGTTCACACTACGCAACCCCCCCCCCAACACACAGGGGAGGTGTTCACACTACGCAACCCCCCCCCCCCAACACACAGGGGAGGTGTTCACACTACGCAACCCCCCCCAACACACAGGGGAGGTGTTCACACTACGCAACCCCCCCCAACACACAGGGGAGGTGTTCACACTACGCAACCCCCCCCCCAACACACAGGGGAGGTGTTCACACTACGCAACCCCCCCCCCCCAACACACAGGGGAGGTGTTCACACTACGCAACCCCCCCAACACACAGGGGAGGTGTTCACACTACGCAACCCCCCCCAACACACAGGGGAGGTGTTCACACTACGCAACCCCCCCCAACACACAGGGGAGGTGTTCACACTACGCAACCCCCCCCAACACACAGGGGAGGTGTTCACACTACGCAACCCCCCCCAACACACAGGGGAGGTGTTCACACTACGCAACCCCCCCCAACACACAGGGGAGGTGTTCACACTACGCAACCCCCCCCCAACACACAGGGGAGGTGTTCACACTACGCAACCCCAACACACAGGGGAGGTGTTCACACTACGCAACCCCAACACACAGGGGAGGTGTTCACACTACGCAACCCCCTCACAGGGGAGGTGTTCACACTACGCAACCCCCTCACAGGGGAGGTGTTCACACTACGCAACCCCCTCACAGGGGATGTGTTCACACTACGCAACCCCAACACACAGGGGAGGTGTTCACACTACGCAACCCCCTCACAGGGGAGGTGTTCACACTACAGGAACAAATTTATTCATAAATTGTATGAAGACTCACCCAACTGATCGCCTTTGAAACACACATCACTGATCAGCATAGGAAAGAAAACTACAACAGGAAGTGACCTCACTGCAGTTAAGTGGTGTGTAATCCACCTGCCATGACCCCTGTTGCCTCCCTTGTATTATGAAGCCAGGCTCAGAAATGAACACATCTCGATGGGCAGAAACGGCTTTAGTGAGGATAAACAGTCTCATTAGGAGCCAAGAGCAGCTGGTCAGGAATTCGCTGCCAATTTGCTCTTTGTGGTTTGAAGTATGTGCTTGGCCAGACAGAGCGCTCGCTTCCTCACGGGGGATCGTTTCGATACCGATGAAGGGCCTCTGTGCCTACCTCAGAGCCTTCTGAAGTGCCGGGAAGGAGTCGCAAAACCAAGTAAAGAAAACATAAGGTCTGGAATGCTCCGTGTGGACGCCGTCTCTAAAGAGACCATCGCTTTGTCTGACAACTGAGGCATACTGCACCAATTACCTCTAAACTGAGGTTTACACCGAGGCATTCAGACATCAGCTGACCTTGCTTGGTGTCAAACGGCCACCTGAAAATAAGACGCTCGAAAAACAAAAAAGTCTGTATTCCTACAGACGGCAGATCAAAAACTAACTTTGAGACATTTATAAAAGTTATGGCTCATTTGTTCAAAGCAAGACAACTTTAAATCAATAAAAAGTTATGACTTGAATCTAAGGTGTGTTCACTCTTTAACACTCTTTAACTTCACTTCAACTCCACCTCAGCTCTGAGTGCTACTGTTTTGCTGGAAGTCATATTTGTCATCTCGCCCAATCCTAACAAACACCTGCTGACTTGTATCAAATTTCATGCCATTTAATTTGAAATACTTCATTCATTTGTGTCATTTTAATAATAATATATTAAGTCAAACAGGCCTATGTTTATGTACAAAATAACGGCGGCTCTTATTTTGACCGTTCTTTGTTTGGTGTGGTTTTGAGCTTACTGAGAATCTGATAAGGCTGGAAACGCCGGCTGAGCTTTTTCCAGCATTGTAACCGCATCAGCACACCGCCATCATAATCGACATATTAAATATATCAGAATCTGGTTTATTTTAAGGAATTTGGATCCAGTGGTTTGTGACATAAATAACACTGATATACAAGACAATATAGACAGTACAATATAGATACAACAGATACAATATAGACAGTATTTGTATTAAATATGAACACAATATATAACAGATCAGTTATGTACATCGAGTGTGAGAAGTGCATGGTAGTGCAAATAATATTGTGTAATATGCTTTTTGTACAATATACAGCAGCGGTAGTGTGTGTAACGTATACGGATGATGTGATGACTGACAGTTCTGATAAAGCAGTACTTATAGATATGAAGCAGTGAATATAATTATGGTGAGTTGTTAATCAGGGTGATTGTCTGGGGAAAGAAACTGTTCCTGTTTCTGGCAGTTTTGGTAAACAGAGTTCTGTAGCGCCTGAGAGAAGGGAGGTTGTGTCCACGGTGCGAAGGGTCAGTAGTGATTTTTACTGCCCGGTTTCTGGTTCTTGTGTCTTACAAG